>NC_047141.1:33633500-33798500 GCF_009829125.3 Periophthalmus magnuspinnatus | reverse complement strand
AAACTTCTACAGACAAATGCACAGCTGTGCCATGGGCTCAGCGGGATCTTTATTATGTCTAACTCACACACACTTACACACACACCCCCACAGACACACACACACACACACACACACACCCCCACAGACACACACACACACACACACACACCCACACACACACCCCCACAGACACACACACACCCCCACAGACACACACACACACACACACACACACCCCCACAGACACACACACACACACACCCCCACACACACCCCCACACACACACACACACACACACACACACACACACCCCCACAGACAGACACACACACACACCCCCAACCACCCCCACCCCCCCCCCCCCCCCCCCCACACACACACACACCCCCACAGACACACACACACACACACACACACACCCCCACAGACACACACACACACACACACACCCCCACACACCCACACACACACACACACACACACACACACACACACACACCCACAGACAGACACACACACACACACATATATATTTGACGTCATCCACATGTTTATAAAATGTATAAAATGATAAAGACGTTTGACTCTAAACCTCCAAACACTGCGACAAACAACACACTTTTTCATCTTAATCTAAAGAGTTTATCACATGTTTATTTTAGACTTCCTCATTTTGAAGTTCGTACGTCACCTAAACACATCAATGCTTTTATTAAATATTTAAAGCTGCACTGTGTAACTTCTCCTGTGGTTTGTCTGACACTTCTTTGCTCCACAAGGTTTTTCCCTCCTCAAAAACAGACCTGGAGTTGTGTTTTGTTTCATTTGTTTGAGTCACTTTATTATTAGTCTGTCACATCTACAAAGATCAAAATGCTCTGTTCCACCTTGTGATGTCATCAAGTGGTAGTTTTCACATTAACTCCTCCTTTTACCTTTAGTTCAGTCGAGATAAGTGACAACTCCAGGACTGAAATGATCCAAATGATTCTATAAATGAAGGTGTGTGGAGTTTAAAAACACAGCGGAGCACTTCCTGTATCACCACATGATGACATCACAAGGTGGAACACAGTGTTTTCAGCCTAAATCTGCAGGTTTGTGTGTTAAACATGTGAGAATGAAACAAAACTCCAGGTCTGTTTGTGTCTAGATCAGAAACGACGTCACATGGACCTTTACATTTATCTGACATTTGTTCAATTAAAATTTAAATTCTTCAAAAACACTTGATAAAACCTGAGCAGAGCCCCTCCGCAGATCTGACCTGTCACATGATGCTGTCACCTGCTCGTCTCCATGGAGATAGATCAGTTTAATGCCACACTGTGAAACATTCTTGGCAAAGCTTTGACATCTCCATGAGTCGAAGCAGGAGACGGACCCTCCGACAGAAAAGTTACACACTGAGGCTTTAGTCTGAGCAGGACTCACCCGAGCGGCGCAGCGTGAGAGCGAGCAGCAGCAGGACGCACGCGGCGGACATTTTGTTTTCTCTGATGTGAAGAAAAGCCTCAAAAACTGATAAAATACTTCACCTTCAACAGGAAACGGCTGAACGGAAATGAACTTTGAGGTTGTGTTTTCCCGTTTATCTCGATCTTTGTGGTTTTCGTAAGAGTTTGGCAGATTTAGTGCAATTTCCCCTGTGTATGAAAGTGTATTCTGTCCTGCGTCCTGATTGGCTGTTGGACTGTAGACCATTGTGTCGTGCATCCTGATTGGCTGTTGGACTGTAGACCGTTGTGTCGTGCGTCCTGATTGGCTGTTGGACTGTAGACCGTTGTGTCGTGCGTCCTGATTGGCTGTTGGACTGTAGACCATTGTGTTGTGCGTCCTGATTGGCTGTTGGACTGTAGACCGTTGTGTCGTGCGTCCTGATTGGCTGTTGGACTGTAGACCATTGTGTCGTGCGTCCTGATTGGCTGTTGGACTGTAGACCATTGTGTCGTGCGTCCTGATTGGCTGTTGGACTGTAGACCATTGTGTCGTGCGTCCTGATTGGCTGTTGGACTGTAGACCATTGTGTCGTGCGTCCTGATGGCTGTTGGACTGTAGACCATTGTCCATCAGTCTCCTCCGTGCCGTGTCTCCTGTCCAGTACAGAATGTGTTCAGACAAATTTACATAAACGTTGGATCTCAGTGTGACTCTGAAGTGCTGTACGTTTGCAATTTGTTTTCTCCCCGACAAAACCCACAATGTCGATGAAACGTTCTGCACCGACAAAGACGCCTACGAAGGTTTGAACTTTGAGAAAGTTTAAACGAGAGAGAAATGTGAGAAAATGTTAACGCCTGTGTGAGAAAAGTGTATAAAGTGTGTGGTGAGGGGTTTGACAGACAAAAACAGAGAGAATAATGTAAAAAATAAAGATGATACTTCGTGTATTTCATTTATCGTGGGTTATTTTTTAGAACGTGACCCTGAGATAAACCAGGGACCAGTGTGTTTCCTCCTCAAAAACAGACCTGAGTTGTGTTTTGTTTCATTCACATGTTTAACACTTTATTATTCGTCTGTTACATCTACAAACCTCAAAACGCTCTGTTCCACCTTGTGATGTCATCAAGTGGCTCTTTTTACCTTTCGTTCAGTAAAGTTCAGTGTAACGTGGCTTTTTAAATCTCTTATTTTTCAGTTTGTCCTCAGTGTCGTTACTATAGCAACATTTGAGCCAAAGAGAGAGTCCAGTTTACTTTTACTTCAGTACATGTGAGTGCAGTATTTGTACTTTACTTTTACTTCAGTACATGTGAGTGCAGTATTTGTACTTTACTTTTACTTCAGTACATGTGAGTGCAGTATTTGTACTTTACTTTTACTTCAGTACATGTGAGTGCAGTATTTGTACTTTACTTTTACTTCAGTACATGTGAGTGCAGTATTTGTACTTTACTTTTACTTCAGTACATGTAAAAGTACTTTCTGACTAAAGTTTTTGAGCTTTGACTTTGAGCAAAACAAAAATAAAAACACAAAATTTATAAGAAAAATTAAAACATTGATTTGTTTTGTTTCTGTTGAACAAAATGAATCGTTTTATCAGAAAATTTCCACATTTAAACTTTAACAAATGAACAACACTGTGAAATACTTTTACTTTTTACTCTTAAAGTACATTTTTAAACATGTACTTTAATACTTTTACTTAAATAGAGTTTTTCATGTGATACTTTTACTTGAGTAACTTTTGACCTCTGTATCTGTACTTTTACTCAAGTACTTCATCCACCTGCGGTTCTGACCAATCAGACGACGTGGCTGAAAATGGGGCGGAGTTTGGATAAATCTGACGTTTAAATGTTTGAGGATTTAAAAATATTCTCCCTCCATCATCTGTGTTCACCTCTCGACCTTTAGCCCCGCCTCCCTCTGCTCTCTGTGCTTAGCTCCTCCCCCTTCAGAGCACTATCACAATCAGCTGCATCGCACGAATGAAACTCACACACTCACACATCACATCAGGTTTGTGAAGTCATAGTGTAAAGTTTGTATCATGTTTTTGTTTATTTATGGAGGATTATTGTGTGGAGCATGGGTGATGTAGGCTTGTGGGCGGAGCCTCGTACATGGGTGATGTAGGCTTGTGGGCGGAGCCTCGTACATGGGTGACCTAGGCTTGTGGGCGGAGCCTCGTACATGGGTGATGGAGGCTTGTGGGCGGAGCCTCGTACTGAATCTTATAGCTAACCATAAGGAGGGTTTGAATAGGGCCCAGGAGAGATCTCTAGATGACTTAAACCTAGATGACATTTTAAACCTCTTCAGGCTCGTTTCTCTTGAGGGACAGTGTTAGAAAAAATAATTTGTTTTTTCCTAAATCCTTTTTAAATCTTTGCCCGTCTGAGCCGTGCAGTGTCAGCTTCTCTCCACACGGGGGCACTGTGGCCACGTCAGTGTAAAAATGAACAGAGGTCACTGCCTTTCACCTCTCCCTCATCCCCCTTTTATGTCATTCCTCCTCCCTCCCTCTCTCCTCTCACTCTTCTCTCCCTCCTCTCTCTTTCTCCCTCTCTCCCCTCTTCTCTCTCTCTTCCTCTTCTTCTCTCTGTCTTCCTCTTCTTCTCTCTCTCTAATCCATCTCTCATCTGTTTACGCAGCTGTTGTTAAACTTTACATATTTTTTACGTGACAAAAAATAAATCTAATCTCTCTCTTTCCCTCCTCCCTCATTCCCTTGCTCCCTCTCTCTCTACATCCCTTTTCCCTTCCTTTACTCTCTCCTCTCTCTCTGTTTGATCTCTTCCTTTTCTCTCGTCTCTCTCTTCTTCTTCTCTCTCTCTTTCTCTCTCTCCTCCCTCGTTCCATCTCTCCCTTAAATAAAAATGTTCTAGTCTTTAGTGTTGATTTTGATACTAAGGATTAAACTCGATTCTCGATACCGATTCCGATTCCACAATGTGACTTTTACAGAATCGATTCCTGCTCAGACGAGTCTCCAGGTTCGATTCTTGTTTCAGTGTCTGGATTTTGACAAATAAAAATGAAGTTAAATGTAAATAAAGTTTAAGTGGTGACATTTATCCTGATCCTGAGTCACATGACGGCGCTGTGTGGTGCAGTGCATTCTGGGTAAACGCTGTGAGTCCGGTTCATTGAGACGAGAGCCTGTTTTCCCGCTCTACATGTGGAATGTAAATGCACCAGAGCTCGGCCTAATGAAGGCTTCGTCCTCTCCTGTCACGCCGACTTTGGGCTCCGTGTTCGCCGTTGGACGCCCCCCCCCCTCGCTCCTCGCCCCCCCCCCCCTCGCTCCTTGCCCCCCCGGCCCCGCCCTCTCGCAGCACAGCGCCTCATTCTGATTCATTTATGTGAGATGCAGAGGCAGAAAAGCGGCTCCATCACAGATAATTGGGGCGACCTGATGTTGAGACCACGCCCCCGTCTGCGGAGGTCGACCATATTTATATTTAGTAAAATCACTTTTAACACTTTTATGATGAGCTCCACGAGGCGCCACCGGGGCCCCGCCCTGGACCCACACTCTGCAGGAGCATCAGGAACATCTGATGGGGCGCTCTGAGAGCCACGGGGCGCTCTGAGAGCCACGGGGCGCTCTGAGAGCCACAGGGTGCTCTGTCGCAGCGTCTTTAGCTCCCGCCTCTGAGCGTGTCCAAACGCCAGGGGCGGGGGGCGTGGCATCTCAGAGGAACATGTTCACTTTGGTCAGTGACCAAAGATGGAGGATACGAGTGTTTAAATGAGTTTCCTCTGCAGGGGGCGCTCCCTTAGGGAGCTCGCAGTAGAGCCGCTGCTCCTCCACGTGGAGAGGAGTGGCTGAGGTGGCTCGGGTTTTCATGTCCCGCCGAGAGAAAACCCAGGACACGCTGGAAGGACTATGTCTCTGTGTTGTTTCAGTTTGTTGTTTCAGTTTGTGGTTGTTTCAGTTTGTTGTTTCAGTTTGTGGTTGTTTCAGTTTGTGGTTGTTTCAGTTTGTGGTTGTTTCAGTTTGTGGTTGTTTCAGTTTGTGGTTGTTTCAGTTTGTTGTTTCAGTTTGTGGTTGTTTCAGTTTGTGGTTGTTTCAGTTTGTGGTTGTTTCAGTTTGTTGTTTCACTTTGTGTTTGTTTCAGTTTGTGGTTGTTTCAGTTCGTGGTTGTTTCAGTTTGTTGTTGTTTCAGTTTGTGGTTGTTTCAGTTTGTGGTTGTTTCAGTTTGTGGTTGTTTCAGTTTGTTGTTTCAGTTTGTTGTTTCAGTTTGTGGTTGTTTCAGTTTGTTGTTTCAGTTTGTTGTTTCAGTTTGTGGTTGTTTCAGTTTGTTGTTGTTTCAGTTTGTGGTTGTTTCAGTTTGTGGTTGTTTCAGTTTGTTGTTGTTTCAGTTTGTGGTTGTTTCAGTTTGTGGTTGTTTCAGTTTGTGGTTGTTTCAGTTTGTTGTTTCAGTTTGTGGTTGTTTCAGTTTGTGGTTGTTTCAGTTTGTGGTTGTTTCAGTTTGTGGTTGTTTCAGTTTGTTGTTTCAGTTTGTGGTTGTTTCAGTTTGTGGTTGTTTCAGTTTGTGGTTGTTTCAGTTTGTTGTTTCACTTTGTGTTTGTTTCAGTTTGTGGTTGTTTCAGTTTGTGGTTGTTTCAGTTCGTGGTTGTTTCAGTTTGTTGTTGTTTCAGTTTGTGGTTGTTTCAGTTTGTGGTTGTTTCAGTTTGTGGTTGTTTCAGTTTGTTGTTTCAGTTTGTTGTTTCAGTTTGTGGTTGTTTCAGTTTGTTGTTTCAGTTTGTTGTTTCAGTTTGTGGTTGTTTCAGTTTGTTGTTGTTTCAGTTTGTGGTTGTTTCAGTTTGTGGTTGTTTCAGTTTGTTGTTGTTTCAGTTTGTGGTTGTTTCAGTTTGTGGTTGTTTCAGTTTGTGGTTGTTTCAGTTTGTTGTTTCAGTTTGTGGTTGTTTCAGTTTGTGGTTGTTTCAGTTTGTGGTTGTTTCAGTTTGTTGTTTCAGTTTGTGGTTGTTTCAGTTTGTGGTTGTTTCAGTTTGTGGTTGTTTCAGTTTATCGCTGATGCTCCATTTGGATCCATAAATTTTCCTTTTAGTTTTAAAGTTCGGGTGAAGCGGAGGCGGCTGATGTAACACAATGAAACGTTTACAAAATCAGACGAGACGAGGATTTGGGACCAGACCAGGAAGGACTTTTGGAAAACATTTAACACCAGTGTATCTGTACTTTACTTGAGTACATTTCACAGTGTGTACTTTTACTTTTACTCGAGTACATGTAACAAAAATATGCAAATCAAAACAGAAAAAAATGACTGATTCTGATTTGTTTCTGTTGCAACTGAAAACTTTATCAAAAAAAAGTAAATTTTAAGCTTCATACGACTCAAAATCTGTGAAATACTTTTACTTTTTCCTCGTTAAGTTCATTTTTAAACAGGTCCTTGTGTTATTTTACTTGTACTTGAGTATTTTTGCCCTGGTGTGTACTTTTACTTTAGCACTGGGCTTAGACTCTTTCTTGACTCTAAAAATCGTTGTTCTGTTTTCGCTCGCTGCTCCTGACGATGGACGGGTCAAACGCAGAAGAACCGGGTCAAATGAGGCTGGAGTGAAATTGATACGAGATGTTTTAAGTTTTATTTTATTTTTGTTTTCAATTTAAAATATTATTCACAATTATATTATATTTCAAAAAATGCTGCTATGACGCTACTTCTTATAACTATTACTACTACTACTACAGTTACTACTGCAATTACTACAACTACTTAAAAAAAATACATAAAATACAAAACTGCAGATTAAAGATGTGCTGTGTAACTTTTCTGGTCAATGGCCTCCCACCTGCTCATCTCCATGGAGATGTCATAGCTTTACCGTGAATGTTCCGCAGTGTGGAGTCAAACTGATTTAATTAAAAATACCTTGAAAAACATTGTTATGGTTTGTGGGGTCGCCTCTCCACAGATCTGACCTGCAGCTTGGCCTGGTGGCGTCGTGAGCGTGTCTCCATGAGTCTACATACTTTTAAAGCTCTACTGTGGAACATCTTTAAGAATCCTGTGTAGAGACGAGACCGAGTGAGTCTGACGTCACCACAGGGTCATCGAGGAGACGAGTGTCATGGCAACAGAAGAGACAATCCAGACTCCACACTGCCCCCTGCTGGCTCCTCTCTCTCTGTCTCTCTCTCTCTGTCTCTCTCTCTCTCTCTCTCTCTCTCTCTCCACACTGCCCCCTGCTGGCTCCTCTCTCTCTCTCTCTCTCTCTCTCTCTCTCTCTCTCCACACTGCCCCCTGGTGGCTCTGTCTCTCTCTCTCTCTCTGTCTGTCTCCACACTGCCCCCTGCTGGCTCCTCTCTCTCTGTCTCTCTCTCTCTCTCTCTCTCTCTCTCTCTCTCTCTCTCCACACTGCCCCCTGCTGGCTCCTCTCTCTCTGTCTCTCTCTCTCTCTCTCTCTCTCTCTCTCCACACTGCCCCCTGCTGGCTCCTCTCTCTCTCTCTCTCTCTCTCTCCACACTGCCCCCTGCTGGCTCTGTCTCTCTCTCTCTCTCTCTCTCTCTCTCTCTCTCTCTCCACACTGCCCCCTGGTGGCTCTGTCTCTCTCTCTCTCTCTGTCTGTCTCCACACTGCCCCCTGCTGGCTCCTCTCTCTCTCTCTCTCTCTCTCTCTCTCTCTCTCTCTCTCTCTCTCTCTCTCTCTCTCTCTCTCTCTCTCTCTCTCTCTCTCTCTCTCTCTCTCTCTCTCTCTCCACACTGCCCCCTGCTGGCTCCTCTCTCTCTGTCTCTCTCTCTCTCTCTCTCTCTCCACACTGCCCCCTGCTGGCTCCTCTCTCTCTCTCTCTCTCTCTCTCTCTCTCTCTCTCTCTCTCTCTCTCTCTCTCTCTCTCTCTCTCCACACTGCCCCCTGCTGGCTCTGTCTCTCTCTCTCTCTCTGTCTCTCTCCACACTGCCCCCTGCTGGCTCTGTCTCTCTCTCTCTCTCTCTCTCTCTCCACACTGCCCCCTGCTGGCTCTGTCTCTCTCTCTCTCTCTCTCTCTCTCTCTCTCTCTCTCTCCACACTGCCCCCTGGTGGCTCCTCTCTCTCTCTCTCTCTCTCTCTCTCTCTCTCCACACTGCCCCCTGGTGGCTCCTCTCTCTGTCTCTCTCTCTGTTTCTCTCCACACTGCCCCCTGGTGGCTCCACTCTCTCTGTCTCTCTCTCTCTCTCTCTCCACACTGCCCCCTGGTGGCTCCTCTCTCTCGTTTGTCTCTCGTTTGTCTCTCGTTCGTATTCTGTGTCTTTCCGTGTGTTGGTGTCATGATGCTGTTTGAGGTCTGTATATCCCACTTAGCTCTGTATTTATATTAAATATTAAATCCAATTTAAATACAAAATTACCATATGAAATATTAAGTGTGAGAGTAAATATTTAATGTGAGCCCTTTACCACGGGCCTGTTCTGCTCGTTACTCTGCTCCATGAACAGGCCCATTCCCCCGGGGCTGTGTGTCCAGAGCTGCAGCAGGGGGCGCTGTGGCTCTGTCACTAAACACAAACCAGAGGAAAAGAAGCTGTTTGGTTTTGTGTTTTAAGTCAATTATGTACAGATTTAAAAGTGTCAAGGTTCAGGGAAAAGAGACACACGCTGCAGATTCTGATCATGATCTAATGTGGATTTTAAAAAGAAAAAGAAACAGAGAGAAGAAAGTTGATGTTGTCGTTTTTTTTTTTTTTTAAATAATTAAATTAACCAATCAAACGGCAGAATGAGCTCGTTGTTTATCTGCAGGTTAAAGTCCCATAATGCACTGCTCTAATGTTTCCTCGTCACACACAGACCTGGAGTTGTGTTTTGTTTCATTCACACATGTTTAACACACAAACTCTGCTTCTCTCAAACTGAAAACACTCTGTTCCACCTTGTGATGTCATCATGTGGTGATACAGGAAGTGCTCCACTGTGTTTTTAAACTCCACACACCTTCATTTATAGAATCATTTGGATCATTTCTCTTATCTCGACTGAACTAAAGGTAAAAGGAGCTGTTCACTTGAAAACTCCCACTTGATGACATCACAAGGTGGAATGTCACATTTTGAGCTTTGTAGATGTTACAGACTAATAATAAAGTGACTCAAACATGTGAATGAAACAAAACAAAACTCCAGAGTGTGTTTGATGCACTCACACTGTTCTAACATGGAATAAGGCTACAGGAGTCAGTTTAGTACTACAGGAGTCAGTTTAGTACTACAGGAGTCAGTTTAGTACTACATGAGTCAGTTTGAGTACTACATGAGTCGGTTTGAGTACTACAGGAGTCAGTTTGAGTACTACAGGAGTCAGTTTGAGTACTACAGGAGTCAGTTTGAGTACTACAGGAGTCAGTTTGAGTACTACAGGAGTCAGTTTGAGTACTACATGAGTCAGTTTGAGTACTACAGGAGTCCGTTTGAGTACTACATGAGTCCGTTTGAGTACTACAGGAGTCGGTTTGAGTACTACAGGAGTCGGTTTGAGTACTACATGAGTCGGTTTGAGTACTACATGAGTCGGTTTGAGTACTACATGAGTCGGTTTGAGTACTACAGGAGTCGGTTTGAGTACTACATGAGTCGGTTTGAGTACTACACGAGTCGGTTTGAGTACTACACGAGTCGGTTTGAGTACTACACGAGTCAGTTTGAGTACTACACGAGTCAGTTTGAGTACTACACGAGTCAGTTTGAGTACTACACGAGTCAGTTTGAGTACTACACGAGTCAGTTTGAGTACTACACGAGTCGGTTTGAGTACTACATGAGTCGGTTTGAGTACTACATGAGTCGGTTTGAGAATTACAGGAGTCGGTTTGAGTACTACAGGAGTCGGTTTGAGTACTACAGGAGTCGGTTTGAGTACTACATGAGTCGGTTTGAGTACTACATGAGTCGGTTTGAGTACTACATGAGTCGGTTTGAGTACTACAGGAGTCAGTTTGAGTACTACAGGAGTCAGTTTGAGTACTACAGTAGTCAGTTTGAGTACTACAGTAGTCAGTTTGAGTACTACATGAGTCGGTTTGAGTACTACATGAGTCAGTTTGAGTACTACATGAGTCAGTTTGAGTACTACATGAGTCAGTTTGAGTACTACATGAGTCGGTTTGAGTACTACATGAGTCGGTTTGAGTACTACAGGAGTCAGTTTGAGAACTACAGGAGTCGGTTTGAGAACTACAGGAGTCGGTTTGAGTACTACAGGAGTCGGTATGAGTACTACAGGAGTCGGTTTGAGTACTACATGAGTCGGTTTGAGTACTACATGAGTCGGTTTGAGTACTACAGGAGTCGGTTTGAGTACTACAGGAGTCGGTTTGAGTACTACAGGAGTCGGTTTGAGTACTACAGGAGTCGGTTTGAGTACTACATGAGTCGGTTTGAGTACTACATGAGTGAGTTTGAGTACTACATGAGTCAGTTTGAGTACTACATGAGTCGGTTTGAGTACTACAGGAGTCGGTTTGAGTACTACATGAGTCGGTTTGAGTACTACATGAGTCGGTTTGAGTACTACAGGAGTCGGTTTGAGTACTACAGGAGTCGGTTTGAGTACTACATGAGTCGGTTTGAGTACTACATGAGTCGGTTTGAGAATTACAGGAGTCGGTTTGAGTACTACAGGAGTCGGTTTGAGTACTACAGGAGTCAGTTTGAGTACTACATGAGTCAGTTTAGTACTACAGGAGTCAGTTTGAGTACTACATGAGTCAGTTTGAGTACTACATGAGTCAGGTTGAGTACTACATGAGTCGGTTTGAGTACTACATGAGTCGGTTTGAGTACTACATGAGTCGGTTTGAGTACTACAGGAGTCGGTTTGAGTACTACAGGAGTCAGTTTGAGTACTACAGGAGTCAGTTTGAGTACTACAGTAGTCAGTTTGAGTACTACATGAGTCGGTTTGAGTACTACATGAGTCGGTTTGAGTACTACATGAGTCGGTTTGAGTACTACATGAGTCAGTTTGAGTACTACATGAGTCGGTTTGAGTACTACATGAGTCGGTTTGAGTACTATATGAGTCGGTTTGAGTACTACAGGAGTCAGTTTGAGTACTACAGTAGTCAGTTTGAGTACTACAATAGTCGGTTTGAGTACTACATGAGTCGGTTTGAGTACTACAGGAGTCAGTTTGAGTACTACAGGAGTCAGTTTGAGTACTACATGAGTCGGTTTGAGTACTACATGAGTCAGTTTGAGTACTACAGGAGTCAGTTTGAGTACTACATGAGTCAGTTTGAGTACTACATGAGTCAGTTTGAGTACTACAGGAGTCAGTTTGAGTACTACATGAGTCAGTTTAGTACTACATGAGTCAGTTTGAGTACTACAGGAGTCAGTTTGAGTACTACATGAGTCAGTTTAGTACTACATGAGTCAGTTTGAGTACTACATGAGTCGGTTTGAGTACTACATGAGTCAGTTTGAGTACTACAGGAGTCAGTTTGAGTACTACATGAGTCAGTTTGAGTACTACATGAGTCAGTTTGAGTACTACATGAGTCAGTTTGAGTACTACATGAGTCGGTTTGAGTACTACAGGAGTCGGTTTGAGTACTACAGGAGTCAGTTTGAGTACTACATGAGTCAGTTTGAGTACTACAGGAGTCGGTTTGAGTACTACAGGAGTCAGTTTGAGTACTACATGAGTCAGTTTGAGTACTACATGAGTCAGTTTGAGTACTACATGAGTCAGTTTGAGTACTACATGAGTCAGTTTAGTACTACATGAGTCAGTTTGAGTACTACATGAGTCAGTTTGAGTACTACATGAGTCAGTTTAGTACTACATGAGTCAGTTTGAGTACTACATGAGTCAGTTTGAGTACTACATGAGTCGGTTTGAGTACTACATGAGTCGGTTTGAGTACTACAGGAGTCAGTTTGAGTACTACAGGAGTCAGTTTGAGTACTACATGAGTCGGTTTGAGTACTACATGAGTCAGTTTAGTACTACATGAGTCAGTTTGAGTACTACATGAGTCAGTTTGAGTACTACATGAGTCGGTTTGAGTACTACATGAGTCGGTTTGAGTACTACAGGAGTCAGTTTGAGTACTACAGGAGTCAGTTTGAGTACTACAGTAGTCAGTTTGAGTACTACAGTAGTCAGTTTGAGTACTACATGAGTCGGTTTGAGTACTACAGGAGTCAGTTTGAGTACTACAGGAGTCGGTTTGAGTACTACAGGAGTCAGTTTGAGTACTACAGGAGTCAGTTTGAGTACTACATGAGTCGGTTTGAGTACTACATGAGTCGGTTTGAGTACTACAGGAGTCAGTTTGAGTACTACAGGAGTCAGTTTGAGTACTACAGGAGTCAGTTTGAGTACTACAGGAGTCGGTTTGAGTACTACATGAGTCGGTTTGAGTACTACATGAGTCGGTATGAGTACTACAGGAGTCGGTTTGAGTACTACATGAGTCAGTTTGAGTACTACATGAGTCAGTTTAGTACTACATGAGTCAGTTTAGTACTACATGAGTCAGTTTGAGTACTACATGAGTCGGTTTGAGTACTACATGAGTCGGTTTGAGTACTACATGAGTCGGTTTGAGTACTACAGGAGTCAGTTTGAGTACTACATGAGTCAGTTTGAGTACTACATGAGTCAGTTTAGTACTACATGAGTCAGTTTAGTACTACATGAGTCAGTTTGAGTACTACATGAGTCAGTTTGAGTACTACATGAGTCAGTTTAGTACTACATGAGTCAGTTTGAGTACTACAGGAGTCGGTTTGAGTACTACATGAGTCGGTTTGAGTACTACAGGAGTCAGTTTGAGTACTACATGAGTCAGTTTAGTACTACATGAGTCAGTTCAGTACTACATGAGTCAGTTTGAGTACTACATGAGTCAGTTTGAGTACTACATGAGTCAGTTTAGTACTACATGAGTCAGTTTGAGTACTACATGAGTCAGTTTGAGTACTACAAGAGTCAGTTTGAGTACTACAAGAGTCAGTTTGAGTACTACAGGAGTCAGTTTGAGTACTACAGGAGTCAGTTTACTTCTACAGGAGTCAGTTTGAGTACTACAGGAGTCAGTTTAGTTCTACAGGAGCTTTAAACGAGTCAAACAGGTTGAATAAAAAGTATTTCCCTCAGTTTAAAGTTGGAGCCGTAAACGTGGCTCGTCGGCTCGGGGTAAGATGGATGTGTTCTGTGGGAGAGAGAGGACTGCACAGAGCCTGTACTTTGTCATCATAAAAACATTCACTTTGGCTTTGACTCGTGGAACCTTGTGGGCATTTCACATCTCATTAAGGTCAACTATGTGATCGACTGCCTCCTCTCAAACTCTTATTGGGGTAAAACGTTTTGTGAACTTTTGTTTTGGGTCGAAATCTCGTCTTGAAATAGAGAAAAATGGTCAGAAAATATAACAGTGGTGCTTAGACGGACTCTGAGGACTGTGCCGCTGTGATTTATGGACTTGAACTACAATTTTGCCACTACAAAGTTCGGAAATATTTTTGAAGCAGATGAGTTTGAGGGAAAGAGTCACTAGTTGTAAATAGAGCTGAGTAATTAAAACCATCTTAATTTAAATTCAGTCATTTTTATAATTGTCAAAGATAATTCTGGCCTTTGGATTCAGTTCAGTTTATTTCTTTATGGTGTAAATGTCACTTCAGATCAACATCTTTATAATTTACTCTTTTTTAGTGGGTTAATACAAACGTTTTAACTCTACAGCGTCGGACGCTCTCGTCGTCGTTAGACTCGCGGTTGTGGACTTTCCATTAGTGTAACTCTGCAACCGATTGTGCTTCATGTAAATTCAAACGTCGAGCGCAGGAGCCGCCGGGATTCAGTCGGTGAGTTGATGCGTCAAAGGAAAAATGAGGATGGATGTGTAAAACAGAGGAAGTCAAAAGTACAGGCTGATACTTCATTTAACACGAGTTTTATGGTTAAAAAAAGAATAAAAGTCAAGACGAGCTGTAACGGTCTAAAATGTAACGGTCTAAAATGTGCTCCGTCCTTAAAGGGTCAATGTTCAGATCTTGATTTACAGAAACAAAAGTGAAATAAAAACACAGGATCATGTAGAGGGTTAATACGAACATTTAAGACCAGAATGAGTCTGAAGCAGCAGAGACAGAGAGGACAGAGGGGACAGAGAGAGGACAGAGAGAGGACAGAGGGGACAGAGAGAGGACAGAGGGGACAGAGAGAGGACAGAGGGGACAGAGAGAGGACAGAGAGAGGACAGAGAGAGGACAGAGAGAGGACAGAGGGGACAGAGAGAGGACAGAGGGGACAGAGAGAGGACAGAGAGAGGACAGAGAGGACAGAGAGAGGACAGAGAGAGGACAGAGAGAGGACAGAGAGAGGACAGAGAGAGGACAGAGGGGACAGAGAGAGGACAGAGAGAGGACAGAGAGAGGACAGAGGGGACAGAGAGAGGACAGAGAGAGGACAGAGAGAGGACAGAGAGAGGACAGAGGGGACAGAGAGAGGACAGAGGGGACAGAGAGAGGACAGAGAGAGGACAGAGGGGACAGAGAGAGGACAGAGGGGACAGAGAGAGGACAGAGAGAGGACAGAGAGAGGACAGAGGGGACAGAGAGAGGACAGAGAGAGGACAGAGAGAGGACAGAGGGGACAGAGAGAGGACAGAGGGGACAGAGAGAGGACTGGACAAAGAGTGGATGGAGCTGAAGTCGCCCATGGTCACTTCCTGTTTGTAGCGCGGCGTTAGCATGTTAGCTCTGTCTGTGGTTCCCGTCCAGATGAAGTACTCAGCAGGTACTTGAGTAGTTTCAGATCTACTGCATAAATACATTTAAAATGAATTTAAATGTATTTCTCTACATTTTACCACTAAAGTGATTATTTTTTAGTTCTGTACAGATTTGGCTCTTGAGCGCGAGGAAACACTATTTGAATTTTACTTCCACATCATCAGCTCATTCCTCCAAGTACACGAGAAGAGCCACAGACCTGAGCCACAGGAGCCACAGACCTGAGCAGAGGACACATGTGCTCGTACTTCCTGGTTCTAGTCCTGACCCGAGCAGCAGTGTCTGGATGTTCTGGATGTTCTGGATGTTCTGGATGTTCTGGATGTTCTGGATGTTCTGGATGTTCTGTTCTGTCGTTTGTAGAGTCCAGTGATCAGGACGTTACAGTCGTCTAATCTACTGGACACAAATGCAGGATAAGTCTCTCTCTGGTTTGGACAGTTTACCTTTGATTTTTGATGTTTTTAGATGTAAAAAGCTGCAGATGTTACTGATTTGATGTGTCTGTTAAAGTTCTTCATTACTTTTAGATTTCTGTCCTGATTTGAAGGTTTTAGAGACACTGGAGGTGACGCTGACATGTTCTTTTTGTTTGATTAATAAAGTGTTGGTCAAAGAAGGCGCCGTTAAAGACTCACACGTCTCAAAACAGATTTATTGTCTGGAAAAGTCATATTATGGCTCATCTTTATTTATTTTTTAGGATTTCCGCAATAAAAAATATCTGTACAATTCAAATTAAATCCAAATGACTAAAGCGTTTCCAGTGGAGGCTCTGGTCTGCGTGAGCCTCGTTCTCCGGAGATACTCCAGCAGACGGGGGCCGATCCTGTACGTCCCTTTAGGATCATAATGAGCCGAGGCGTAAATCTCCTCTATCCTTTTGTTGTTATGATTATATTTAACCAACACTCTGTCCATGTTGCTTTTAGGGTCCTTCGGGTCGTAGTATTTCCGAACGTCGTACGGTAAATTCTCTGCGTTTGGATAGTGTAAGTTTCCCAGAGTGAAATACGTGAACTGTGTTTTGTCTGTGATCGGAGGTAGAAGTGACCCGTGGTTTTCAAACTCGTGAAAGCCGTATTCTCGCTCGTCGGGGCGGCACAGCGCTCGCATGTTGTTGTCCAGGCAGGTCCGGGCGTACCATCTGAGCAGGGGGAGTCCGTGTCGGGGCGGCGGTCGACCAAAGCCGCTGTCCCAAAGAGCCCCGGGACTGTCCAGGGTCTTTATCGTGGAAGACGTCACAGTCACAAAGAGAGCAAAACAAAACAGACCGAAGACCACGGCGCTGGCAGCCATTTTGAAGGTTCTGTAGAGACAAAAACACAACGTAAAGCCCTACTGAGTAACATTTGAGTCTGAAAAAAGACATG
Source organism: Periophthalmus magnuspinnatus (assembly GCF_009829125.3). Lineage (NCBI taxonomy): Eukaryota > Metazoa > Chordata > Actinopteri > Gobiiformes > Gobiidae > Periophthalmus > Periophthalmus magnuspinnatus. The sequence goes on along the minus strand of NC_047141.1, from coordinate 33,781,957 downwards.
TGTTTTGATTTATTGTATTGTGATTTTAAGTCTTTCTTATTCTGAAAACACTTTGAATTGTGTTTTACACAAATGTTAGTGGACTACTCTCTACACAGACCTGACTCGTAACTTTGGCACTCCCTTTGTTTGTCTCCATGGAGATGAGGTTTGGATTTAAGTTTTTTATCTCCATGGAGACGAGCGGGTGTCATTCCCTTGACTCGAAATGCAGCCAATCCAAACATTCAAAACAACGTAAATCCTTTTGTTTTAGTTTATTTTTGGCAGCTCAGACTTTTTTTTACTCCTGATTTATCCTGAACATGAAACTGATTTTTATATTTTAGACTTTAGATCCAGATGATTCTCAGAAAGACAAAGACTCGATGTGTTTAGAGGGAAACTACCACACAAACCCACACACTGTCAGTGAGCTCCTCTCTTCACAGACCTGACTCGTAACTTTGGCAAGCCCTTTGTTTGTCTCCATGGAGACGTCATTTATATTTAAGTTATTATCTCCAGAGAGAATATGAGACAATCCAAACATTCAAATTCAAAACAAAGAAAAACTGATTTGGTTTTTGGTACCTGGTTTAGTCCTGGTTTAGACCCAGTTTAGTCCTGGTTTAGACCTGGTTTAGTCCTGGTTTAGACCCGGTTTAGTCCCGGTTTAGACCCGATTTAGACAAACACTCTATGGGCTCGTCTCCTCACAGACCTGACTCATAACTTTGGCAAGCTCTTTGTTTGTCTCCATGGAGATTTGAGTTTAGATTTAAGTTTTCTATCTCCATGGAGATGAGCAGGTGTCATTCCCTCCACCAGAAAAGTGACGCAGTGAGCTTTAAACGAGCAGAACATCAGAAAATCCAAACATTCAAACTGAGGCACAAAAGTGAATCTGGAACCGTCTGATTCTGAAACATTCACATTTTATCATGAAACAGAAACACAGAGGCGATTCTTACCTTCAAGTTCAGGTGGAGGTCGGAGGTGGCGCAGGTCGGAGGTGGAGGTCGGAGGTGGAGGTTGGAGGTGGAGGTTGGAGGAGGTGGTGCAGGTCGGAGGTGGCGCAGGTCGGAGGTGGCGCAGGTTGGAGGTGGTGCAGGTCGGAGGTGGAGGTCGGAGGTGGTGGAGCTGAAGCCTCCTCTGAAACCTCAGGCTCTTTACTCAGAGCCTCGTTTCTCTAAAAGAGGAAGCTCTGAGGCTTTGTGTTTTATTTGGTCATGAAAATCCTGAAAACGGCAACGATAAAACCACAATGAAGAAGTAAAGACACAGTGTGGAACTTTCTACAGGCGACACCTGCACCATTCACTGGAAATAGAAACTTAAAACCAAACTGTGGAACATTCTCCATCGACATACACATGTTTTATGCCATACTGTGGAACATTATAGCCAAAGGAACAACATCACCATGGAAACAAATAGGAGTCAGGTTTGTGGAGATGCGAGCCTGCTCACAGAAAGGACACAGGGTTTGTGTTATTCAAACCCAGCTCAAAAAAACAAAAAACAAAACATTTATTTTAGTTCATTTTTTAGCTAAAAAGTTACGTAGTGTGGCTTTAATCTACAGGGCCTTAAATTAAAATGTGTCGAGATCATGACAAACAAACCCAACAAGTCCAAGTCCTCTGGGTTAGACCTGGTTTAGTCCTGGTTTAGTCCTGGTTTAGACCTGGTTTAGTCCTGGTTTAGTCCTGGTTTAGTCCTGGTTTAGACCTGGTTTAGTCCTGGTTTAGTCCTGGTTTAGTCCTGGTTTAGTCCTGGTTTAGTCCTGGTTTAGACCTGGTTTAGACCTGGTTTAGTCCTGGTTTAGTCCTGGTTTAGACCTGGTTTAGACCTGGTTTAGTCCTGGTTTAGACCTGGTTTAGCAGATTTAAGTCTCAAACTGCTGCAGTAGAATCTAAACTCTAAATTGAGATGTTTGGCCGATGTGGGCGTGTCCAGGACTCCTCCCCCTGTGCGGCGTGTACTCGAGCGAGCGTTAGAGCCTTGGCGGGGGTCACACTTGACTCCTCCCCCTGTGCGGCGTGTACTCGAGCGAGCGTTAGAGCCTTGGCGGGGGTCACACTGGGCGTATCTTTCCTGGACTGGCACTAAGCTCTGAGGATAATCTGACACTGAGCTGAAGTGAGTTAATACTGCGCCTCGTCACACGGAGCTGAAGATACACGACACACACACACTGCAGTTACACAACACACTCTGGAGACGATTCTGATCAGAACACGTCCTGATACTCGATACCGATACTCAAAAATGAAACACAACAATAAACAGGATTAAATGAAGCAAAAATATCTCATTTACAATTGAAAAATGGACTTTTTGAACCATGTTTTACTGTTTCCTCATCAAATCCACACCAGGACACACAGGAGGGACACGACCCGGGACACACAGGAGGGACACGACCCGGGACGCACAGGAGGGACACGACCCGGGACGCACAGGAGGGACACGACCCGGGACGCACAGGAGGGACACGACCCGGGACACACAGGAGGGACACGACCCGGGACACACAGGAGGGACATGTCTCTGGGCTGGGAACGCCTTGGGGTCCCGTCCCGTGAAAGTGACATCAGAGAAGCTGCAGTCGCTGATAAATGTGTTTTTGTGTAAATGTGTAAGGGCCTGTCCCGGTGACTGGGGCCACTGCATTAAACATCTGTGTTTAAACTGAATTCGCTGCTTCCTCTGAGTGAAGCTTCTGCTCCGTCAGCACAGACACAGACCAGAGAAGAAAACGTCTGAAATAACACATTTTCTACAAAACCACTGAAACAGAAGTGGCATTTCCCAGTTTGTTCTGTGTTTGAGTCGAGTCTGGAGTCACAGGTGTCAGAGGAACCGAGACTGAAGAGGAGAAAACTTCCCCCGTCGTTCATAACCACAACACGTGACCAAAATTATATAAAAATATATTTTAAAAAAACAAAACTTTTGATTCATCCCCACACAAACACCTGGAACATGAAACAGTTTGTGTGTTTTTGTTTCATGAGGACCTCTAGTGGTCATAACGTGACATGTTCACACTCATGTTTCATGTTATATAAGTGTACGTAGCTAACCTGCTAACGCCGCGTTACAAACAGGAAGTGACCATGAGCGCACCTCCGGGAGCGACCTCGGGGAAAGAAGGACCTGATTTGTCTGTTATTAATGTTCATATTTACAGACACAAAAGTGAAATAAAAACCCCAGGATCATGTCGAGGGTTAATACGAACATTTAAGACCAAAATGAAGCAGCAGGTACAAAAATAGAAAGTGAATTGGAGCCAGAGGCGATGGAACAGGAAATGCGCCCGTGATCACTTCCTGTTTGTAACCTGCGGCGGCGTTAGCAGGTTAGCTACGTCCATCTATACGCTCCAACTATTGTAGCACAAACTGTTGTAGTTCCAGATAAATCAGTTATTTCGGGTCAGATTGTGTTAAGACAAAACTCAGATTAAAGTCTAACGGAGCCTCAGACAGAGCTGTGCCTACAGTTAGCATCACGCCCTAAAGGAATGTTGAGGACATCAGGTGTAAAATATGAATATTATTTAAAACCGATGAGGAGCAGATTGTGGCTATAACACGGTGAGCTCTTATGTCTCTTACCTGGAAAACCGTGGCTAGCAGGTTAGCAGGTTAGCAGGTTAGCAGGTTAGCTACGTCCACCTGCATGCTCCAACTTCTGTGCATAAAAGACAGAAGCAGTTAGCGTGACAGGCTCCTCAATCTGTGAACCGTAATTGTGAACGCCGATCCTATTTCCTGTGATGTACCTGCTCATGTACACGCCCCCGCGAGTGCTGCCCCCCGTCTGTCTGGATGATTAGCTGCGCATTATCTCAGTAATTTATGTATGAGGGCGCCTCTCCTGACCCCGGCCGCTCAGAACAGATGGATGTGCCTGTCTCATTTATTAGAAAGCAATGTCCCCTCCACATCACGACGCGCCGCCTCAGACGAACGCAGCAGTGGACTCTGGGAGATAAATAAACCCGTAATGAGACGAGTAACTGGAGAGAGGAGGGCTCAGGTAATAAGTGAAGCTCCTAAAGTGGCTCCATTTGGGCTCTGTGTTTGGACCATAATGAAAAATCACATTTCAATTTGAGTTTTATTTCTGATCTAACGCGCTTTTGTGTCGGAGGCAGCGGTGAAAACAGCGGACGAGTGATGTTCTGGGAGAGAACTTCAGCGGAAATGATTCGCAAAAGAAGGTTGTTGTTAACTGGACAAAGTTTTATGCCGTAAAATACATTTGGTTTTTGAAAATCTGAGTCGGTGGAGTCGGAAATGACCATGATAGCTGTTAGCCGTTAGCCGTGTGTGGTTCTATGGTTCTGACTGATCTGGGGAGGGTCTTTAGGCTGTGCCACATTTTTATTGCCATAAAATCAGTTCAGTTCAAAGAGTCGCTCAAAACATCGTCTCTGTTTTTATTTGAAGAGGTGAGTCGCAAAAACAGAGACAAAACAGAGATCTCCATTTTGAAAAACTGCTTTTATTTAGTTGTTTTTTTAGCATCTTCTGTAGTTATTAGCAAAAGTGTCCCAGATAATTCGAGTCAATAATCAGATATTTCATCACATTGAATAACTTAAACCTGTTTCTACTCTACGATCATATCAGGTCTCTTTCCCCACGACACTTAAATCCACTGAAAACATCTATGAAAGACGCCTCATACCTGATAAAAACCCATTTGTCACCGTCACATTCTGAAAAAGCAAAGAATATTGAACTTTAACAACACGGTCAACCTTAAAAGATCTGGATTCATCAGGTCCAATCTCCCTCAAACACCATCGCTACAGGAGGACACAAATATAAAGACGATTTACCAACAACGACCACACGAGCCACGACCAGAGGTGACCTATGACCCCCACAGACGGACCTTTGGTCAGATGGTCTCTGTCCGAGGTCTGACCTGTGGAATCGTCTCTGAGAGAAAGTCCCGTTGGTTTAAAGCTCAAAACAGCCTCATCTACAGAGACAATGTGATTTGAACCACAGACACATATTTAACACGTTTGGGCAAAATATGAAGGCGGTGAGTTTAAAATGTAAAAAATGTGTCTGTGCAATGAATGAAATGTGCAGTTTTTATTTTGACCCCCCTGTGACCCCAGCATTTAGGATGGAAATTAACCTTTGGCTATAATAAGTGTGTTTATGTTTATGTCTGTTCATTAACACACCGTCCCAAATAATAATAATAATAATAATAATAATAATAATGATAATGATAATGATAATAATGATGATAATAATAATAATAATAATAATGATAATGATAATAATGATGATAATAATAATAATGATATTATTAATAATAATAATAATAATAATAATAATAATGATAATAATAATAATGATATTATTAATAATAATAATAATAATAATAATAATAATGATAATGATAATGATAATAATGATGATAATAATAATAATGATATTATTAATAATAATAATAATAATAATAATAATGATAATGATAATAATGATGATAATAATAATAATGATATTATTAATAATAATAATAATAATAATAATAATAATGATAATGATAATAATGATGATAATAATAATAATGATATTATTAATAATAATAATAATAATAATAATGATAATGATAATGATAATAATGATGATAATAATAATAATGATATTATTATTAATAATAATAATAATAATAATAATAATAATGATAATGATAATAATGATGATAATAATAATAATGATATTATTAATAATAATAATAATAATAATCACTCACACACCAGTGCACACACACACACACACTGGGGGGGGGGTTAAGTGTGTTGCTCAAGGACACAGTGACATCATTCATCTGTGGAGCTGGACTTGCACCGCTGACCTGTGGCTCAGTGGACAAATGCTCTACCGACTGAGCCGCCGTAGTTTACAGTGGGTTTTATCTGAGGGGATGGGGCTGTTTTGTGATGCAGTAAAATACATTTGTTTTTTGAAAATGTGACTCAGAGTAAAAGTACAAGCCTCCGAGGACTTTTTCAAACGGCTCTTATCTGTTTTGGAAATGAACTGTTGATTTGTTTTCCTGACAGACGCCAGTGTGACGTGAATGTGAACTCATTTTATCTACAACCCAGAGACGGAGATTTGATTAAACTGTTCAAACTGAAAGTGTGTCTGCTTTTCCAGATGAAAATAAAACTTTACAATAAAACTAAAGGTGATTATTCTGATGCAGGACATGTTTGTGCTCAGAGCTCTGTGGCTCCTCGGCTCCTTGTGTCGGCTCACTTTAAATCAGTGTAAAAATGTATAAAATTAAAAAGAAAACATGTTTGTGAAACGGCTCTGGTCCTGAGGCTCGGGTCAGATCTGCCCCAGAGAATCAGCTCCAGGAAACACAACCACTTTTATATTTTACTAAACTAAAACTTATCTCTGAACAAACTCTTTTTATCTGAACTTTACTGAGACTCATCACTTCCTCTGGTGACCAAACGTTTATCTGATCGTTTCACTTTTTTTGACAAGTTCAAAAGTTCAAAACATCTTAAGACACAGAGAAGACGATCACTTTTCTCTTTATGCAAAATTTTCAGGTCAAATATTTAAATCCATCCATTTTCTTCTTTTTACAGCAGCATCACTCCCGGACTTCCCTCACCCCAGACACTTCCTCCAGCTGCTCTTGTCCATGTGGAGGAGCAGCAGCTCTACTCCGAGCTCCTCCCCCTCTCTGCAGAGGAAACTCATTTAAACACTTGACCACAGAAAAGCCTCCGTCTGGGACATTTTTGCTCTTGTCGTTTATTTAATTGAATCTTTAAAGTTCAGATTATTAGATTTTTGTGTTTGGACGAGGACAGAGTCTCGTCTCTTTGACTTTTTCTTGTGTTCGGCTCATGTGGAGTTCAGAGAGAGGTTTTCACACAACGGCACACGGCACATGCACACAACACATGACACACAACAGACGACACACAACACATGACACACAACACATGACACACAACAGACGACACACAACAGACGACACACAACACACAGCACATGATGTAACTGAGCCTCTGCTGTAAACACAGAGCTGTGAGAGAAAATAATAAAATAAATAAATAAATAATAAAAATAACTTAAAGCTTTAATCCATGTTCTAATGTTTCCTCCTCACAAACACTGGAGTTGTGTTTTGTTTCATTCACATGTTTGACTAAGATTTTATTATTAGTCTGTAACATCTACAAAGCCCTCCCCCCTCTCCCTCTCCTCCCCTGGCCCCTCCCCTGGCCCCTCCCCTGGCCCCTCCCCTGGCCCCTCCCCCCTCTCCTCCCCTGGCCCCTCCTCTGCCCCCCCCCCCACCTCTCCTCCCCTGGCCCCTCCCCCTCCCCTGGCCCCTCCCCTGGCCCCTCCCCTGGCCCCTCCCCCTCCCCTGGCCCCTCCCCTGTCTCTCTCTTCTTCTGTCAGGACAAAGCTGACACACTCTCAGGTCGCAGTGACACAGACAGCCCCTAGTGGTGACATGTGAGAACACAGGCCCGACAGTTTAGTGATGGATCGTAGATTTAATGCCATAATGTGGATCATTCTAGACAGGGCATCACCATGGAGATAAGCAGGAGGTGAACCCCACAGTGCATCTTTAAACACAAACAGAGCAGAGCTGATCGTTTTAACTCCGTGTTTATAGAACCACAGATTTAATTGTTTCTCTGATTTTAGCCCAAACCCTCCATCAGACAGAGCTGTGCCTCCTGTTTGAATCCAGATAAACGTGTGACCCTGAATGGAGCAGGGTCCATCCACGTCTGTGTCGTTTAACGCTCCATCATCACAGTTTGACCCGAGCACGAGCGAAGACGACGAAATCCACCTGAAGAAGAAAAGAACGAGGAGAAACAGCGGAGGACGAGAGCTCTGCAGGTGCAATAAACCTCAGAACCTCCCGATAAGACGCCGCGCTGTTCATCACGACCGACACGACCAGCACGGTTAGTTTAAAAAGCAACACTGGGAAACATTTACGGTTTGGGAAAATCTGAGCCCTGTGACCTGACGGAGGTCCACAGATTGACAGGTGGGTTAGCCAATCAGGGACACGCACGAGGCGGCCACGTTAAACCAAACATGGCGTCTCACCAGAAACAAGAAAGTAAAAAAAAACATCACGGGACATTTAAAAACATCGCACCAAAATGACGACGCGACGCTGCCGAATCCTACGAGTATCAACGAGTAAGAAAATACAACTGGAGAAGGAAGAGCGGACGTCACAGCGGAGGTGAAATGGAGTAAATCGACAAAATGGCGTCTTGAAAATTGTGGATTAAAGATTAAACTCAAACGTGAATCAGTCCAAATAAAACTTCAGACGAGAAGAAACGACTGAACAGTTTGAACACGACTGATTTAAAGACGATGATCAAAACCTGGTACATTCTGAGGTTAGAGCATGGAACTCTTTCTGCCTTTCTTTTTTCTTTCTTTCTTTCTTTTTTCCTCCTTTCTTTGTATAACTCCAGGTCTTTTCTCCTCGTCCTCGTGCTCCTCCTTCGCTCCATATCAGCAGCGTTGGTCTGTTCCGTCTTCGCTCTCACAAAACACAATATGTTTAGAACTGATAAAGCTGAAAAATAAGAATATGGAAATGTCTTTGGAAACAATGAAAAAACATCACAAACTTCCTCCTGACCAAAAAAAGAACAGAAATGTTTGGACTTTTAATGTGAGAATGAATCAGGATCAACCAGGTCTGAGCGATGCACATGTGGCACTTAAAACACGCTTAAAACACGCTTAAAACATGTTTAAAACACGCTTAAAACACACTTAAAACATGCTTAAAACATTTGAAACACGTTTTAAACACATTTAAAACACATTTAAAACACATTTAAAACATGCCTAAAACTTGCTGCTCCTGATCGAGATCCTGTCTCAGATTTTGGGATTCATCAGTGATGGGACTTTCGGCTCCTTTGATCTGAGTCTTTTGAATCTGTTCAAACGTTTGGCTCTTTTCTCTTTATTCATACGACAGGAGCCAAAGTGAGACTCATTTTACACAAACTAATGTCAGAGAGAAACTTAAGGATTAAATGTGTTTAAAATGGTTCAGGCTGAGAGTGAGTTTATCTTTTGAAATGATTAAATTCTAAATAAAACGCGACAAAAATAATAATTTAAAAACTTCTGCTCTGATTCTTGTGTCGGTTCAGCATGAATCTGTAAAGATGCATAAAAATAGAGAAAAAGATTTGGTTCTTTTAAAAAATGAGATTCAGATCTGGTTCGTATAAAGGAACCGTTCAAAATTCAAAGGATCTACTGTTTGGCCCAAACCAGGTCTAAACCGGGTCAAAACTGGGTCAAAACTGGGTCAAAACTGGGTCAAAACCGGGTCTAACTCAGAACTGAACCAGTTATAAAATAATAAGGTTGAACTTTGAGCTAAACTCGTCTTTTGAGTCAAACGTTCAGCGGCTCAAACTCACCGAGGTTTGAAAATAAAGAATCAGAAAAACAGAACGTCACAGGCCTGAGAGCAGAAGTACTTCAAACATAATATTACCTGAAGTACTTGAAGTACTTCAAACATAATATCACTTGAGAAAGTAGAGCTGGAACTCCTCAAAAAGAGTAACTGTAAGAGTAAAAGTAAAAGTACTGCACCTGCCCCGAAGTCAGGTTTATGATCTGAAGTAAGAACGAGAACGAGAACAACAATGAGAACACAAGAACAACAAAGAGAACAAGAACAACAAAGAGAACACGAGAACAACAAAGAGAACAAGAACAACAAAGAGAACACGAGAACAATGAAGAGAACACAAGAACAACAATGAGGACAAGAACACGGGAACATGAGAACAACAACAAGATACAAACGAGAACAAGAGAACAACAAGAACGAGAACACTTTTAATCAGACCACTTTGTCATTTGGTTTTCTTTCAAAATACCAGAGATGACACAAAAATGAATAACAGAAAAAACACACAAAACAACAACAACGACAATAATAACAACCACAACAACAACGACGATAACAACAACAACAATGACAACAACAACACCCACTGCTCCGTCATATCTGAAGGGGCAGTGCAAGAAACACAAATGTTCAAATTATTTCATATGATCAACATGAACTTAACTCATTTGCAAACTAAAGTATAAATACTATAAACTGTGTAGACGATAAAGTACACAGTCTGTAAAATACTCCAGGAGTACAAGTACTGTTACACTGTGTATGAGTTAGAACACTTTTACTCTAAGAAACTACTCAAAGAAATATAAGAAAGAAATATAAGTTCTTTTACACTGAGCTGGAGTGTGGAGCCTGTAAAATACTCCTTGAAGTAAAAGTTCTGTTACACCGTGTAGGAGTAAAAATCCGGTGCTTGTAAACTACTCCTAGTCCGATTGTATTAAAAGTCAGTCAGGTAAAGGTTGTTGCGTAAATGTAACTCCCACCACCTCTGCTCCGACACTCAAACTTCATATTTTTCTCCTTTGGTGCTTTGTTGTGTTAGTCGCTCGGAGCTTTCCCGGGCACGGCTCCAGCGCAGCGGAACAGCCGAGCGGAGCTGCGAGTGCGACTCCTGATAAATGACTTCTGGGGGCTAAAAATCGGGAGAGTACTTGTTTATGGCAGAAACATAATGTACCATAAATTCCACCTCCACTTTCGGCGCGCCCAGATAACGTTTGATCCAGTTCAGTGCTGCTGCTTCCTGCTCTGATTAAAAGGCCGTCTCCTCCAAACACTCACACATCTGCGGCTTCCACTCCAAACGCTCCCGTTCGGTCCCTGAACGCTCCGTGTGCCGTCCACAGGGACACTCCGTCCCTCTGCCTTTGTGTCCTCGGCCGACAGTGACGGGGAGAGTAAACAGCTACAGTGAGGCTGAAAGAGCCAACTAAAGAGGAACTGTGGAACATTTGGATGGAATTTATTCAGTTAAATTTGTTTGCAGCTCTTTATAATAACCACGACTCCATGAGTCTGACTCAGGGAGACAGAACACGTCTTCACTCCAAAACTTTGGTCCAGTCACAGATTTTTCTTTTGCGATGGAACCACAGACGTTTATATAAACGGACATATCGAACCTGCCGCCGCGTTACAAACAGGAAGTGATCATCAGTGCACTTCCTGCTCCATCGACTCTAATTCACTGTCTGTGTAAAACCTGTGTCCTCTCCACAGATGTTTTAATATTTATTTTTACCCACCGGACACAGACTTTTATGAGACACTTTAACTTTAAATGTCATTTTCTCAAAATGTATTTCCCCACAAAGACATAAGGATCAGCAGCGACACACACACAGGACACACACACAGCAACACACACACAGCGACACACACACACAGCGACACACACACAGCGACACACACACAGCGACACACACACACAGAGCGACACACACACACAGAGCGACACACACACAGCGACACACACACAGGACACACACACACACAGCGACACACACACAGCAACACACACACAGCGACACACACACAGGACACACACACAGGACACACACACAGGACACACACACAGCGACACACACACAGCGACACACACACAGGACACACACACAGGACACACACACAGCGACACACACACAGCGACACACACACAGCGACACACACCCCCCGACACACACACAGCGACACACACACACAGCGACACACACACAGCGACACACACACAGCGACACACACACACCCCCACACACACAGCAACACACACACAGCGACACACACACAGCGACACACACACAGCGACACACACACAGCGACACACACACAGCGACACACACACACCCCCACACACACAGCAACACACACACAGCGACACACACACACCCCCACACACACAGCGACACACACACAGCGACACACACACACCCCCACACACACAGCAACACACACACAGCGACACACACACAGCGACACACACACAGCGACACACACACAGCGACACACACACAGCGACACACACACAGGACACACACACAGGACACACACACAGCGACACACACACAGCGACACACACACAGGACACACACACAGGACACACACACAGCGACACACACACAGCGACACACACACAGCGACACACACACCCCGACACACACACAGCGACACACACACAGCGACACACACACAGCGACACACACACACCCCCACACACACAGCAACACACACACAGCGACACACACACACAGCGACACACACACAGCGACACACACACAGCGACACACACACAGCGACACACACACACACAGCGACACACACACAGCGACACACACACAGCGACACACACACAGCGACACACACACACAGCGACACACAACAGCGACACACACCCCCCACACACACACAGCGACACACACACAGCGACACACACACAGCGACACACACACAGCGACACACACACACCCCCACACACACAGCAACACACACACAGCGACACACACACAGCGACACACACACAGCGACACACACACAGCGACACACACACACCCCCACACACACAGCAACACACACACAGCGACACACACACACCCCCACACACACAGCGACACACACACAGCGACACACACACCCACACACACACACCCCCACACACACAGCAACACACACACAGCGACACACACACAGCGACACACACACAGCGACACACACACAGCGACACACACACACCCCCACACACACAGCGACACACACACAGCGACACACACACACCCCCACACACACAGCGACACACACACAGCGACACACACACAGCGACACACACACACCCCCACACACACAGCAACACACACACAGCGACACACACACAGCGACACACACACAGCGACACACACACAGCGACACACACACACACACCACACACACAGCGACACACACACAGCGACACACACACAGCGACACACACACACAGCGACACACACACAGCGACACACACACACCCCCACACACACACACACACACAGCGACACACACACACCCCGACACACACACAGCGACACACACACAGCGACACACACACAGCGACACACACACACACAGCAACACACACACAGCGACACACACACAGCGACACACACACAGCGACACACACACACAGCGACACACACACAGGACACACACACAGGACACACACACAGCGACACACACACAGCGACACACACACAGGACACACACACAGCGACACACACACAGCGACACACACACAGCGACACACACACAGCGACACACACACCCCGACACACACACAGCGACACACACACAGCGACACACACACAGCGACACACACACACCCCCACACACACAGCAACACACACACAGCGACACACACACAGCGACACACACACAGCGACACACACACACAGCGACACACACACAGCGACACACACACACACAGCGACACACACACAGCGACACACACACAGCGACACACACACAGCGACACACACACACAGCGACACACACACAGCGACACACACACACAGCGACACACACACAGCGACACACACACAGCGACACACACACAGCGACACACACACAGCGACACACACACACCCCCACACACACAGCGACACACACACAGCGACACACACACAGCGACACACACACAGCGACACACACACAGCGACACACACAACACACACACACACAACACACACATACACAACACACAGCGACACACACACACACACCCCACACACACAGCGACACACACACAGCGACACACACACACCCACACACACAGCACACACACACACAGCGACACACACACCCACGACACACACCAGCGACACACACACAGCGACACACACACACCCCACAACCACACACAGCGACACAACACACAGCGACACCACACACACCCCCCACACACACAGCAACCACACACACAGCGACACACACACAGCGACACACACCAGCGACACACACACACCACACACACACACAGCACACACACACAGCGACACACACCCAGCGACACACACACAGCGACACACACACCCCCACACACACAGCAACACACACACAGCGACACACACACAAAGCGACGACACACACACAAGCGACACACACCACAGCGACACACACAACCAGCGACACACACACACACAGCGACACACACACACACACCCCCCGACACACACACAGCGACACACACACACAGCGACACACACACAGCGACACACACACAGCGACACACACACACAGCGACACACACACAGCGACACACACACACACAGCGACACACACACAGCGACACACACACACAGCGACACACACACAGCGACACACACACACACACACACACACAAACACAGACACACACCCCCCGACACACACACAGCGACACACACACAGCGACACACACACAGCGACACACACACAGCGACACACACACACAGCGACACACACACCCCGACACACACACAGCGACACACACACAGCGACACACACACAGCGACACACACACACCCCCACACACACAGCAACACACACACAGCGACACACACACACAGCGACACACACACACACAGCGACACACACACACAGCGACACACACACAGCGACACACACACACGGACACACACACAGCGACACACACCCCCCGACACACACACAGCGACACACACACAGCGACACACACACAGCGACACACACACACAGCGACACACACACAGCGACACACACACAGCGACACACACACATCGACACACACACAGCGACACACACACCCCGACACACACACAGCGACACACACACAGCGACACACACACAGCGACACACACACACCCCCACACACACAGCAACACACACACAGCGACACACACACACAGCGACACACACACAGCGACACACACACAGCGACACACACACACACAGCGACACACACACAGCGACACACACACAGCGACACACACACAGCGACACACACACAGCGACACACACACAGCGACACACACCCCCCGACACACACACAGCGACACACACCCCCCGACACACACACAGCGACACACACACCCCGACACACACACAGCGACACACACACAGCGACGCACACACAGCGACACACACAGCGACACACACACAGCGACACACACACAGCGACACACACACAGCGACACACACACAGCGACGCACACACAGCGACACACACACACACACAGCGACACACACACCCCGACACACACACAGCGACACACACACAGCGACGCACACACAGCGACACACACACACACACAGCGACACACACACAGTGACACACACACAGCGACACACACACCCCGACACACACATAGCGACACACACAGCGACACACACACAGCGACACACACACAGCGACACACACACAGCGACACACACACCCCGACACACACACAGCGACACACACACAGCGACGCACACACAGCGACACACACACACACACAGCGACACACACACAGCGACACACACACAGCGACACACACACAGCGACGCACACACAGCGACACACACACACACACAGCGACACACACACCCCGACACACACACAGCGACACACACACAGCGACGCACACACAGCGACACACACACACACACAGCGACACACACACAGTGACACACACACAGCGACACACACCCCCCGACACACACATAGCGACACACACAGCGACACACACACAGCGACACACACACAGCGACACACACACAGCGACACACACACAGCGACACACACACAGCGACACACACCCCCCGACACACACACAGCGACACACACACCCCGACACACACACAGCGACACACACACAGCGACGCACACACAGCGACACACACACACACAGCGACACACACACAGCGACACACACCCCCCGACACACACACAGCGACACACACACCCCGACACACACACACAGCGACACACACACAGCGACACACACCCCCCGACACACACATAGCGACACACACAGCGACACACACACAGCGACACACACACAGCGACACACACACAGCGACACACACACAGCGACACACACCCCCCGACACACACACAGCGACACACACACCCCGACACACACACAGCGACACACACACAGCGACGCACACACAGCGACACACACACACACAGCGACACACACACAGCGACACACACCCCCCGACACACACACAGCGACACACACACCCCGACACACACACACAGCGACACACACACAGCGACACACACACCCCGACACACACACACAGCGACACACACACAGCGACACACACACATCGACACACACCAGACTCTGGGATGAGAGTTAAATGAAACGTACAGAAGGATTTTTTTATATTTAATTCCAAGTTTAAGATCCAAAAAATGAGGTGAAATTTGAATTTTGGCTCATTTTGAGTCAGATTTAGTTTCCTCAAATAATAAATAAAACCCAAACCCTCTGTGTATTTTTAGTCTCTAATATGTCAACAAAAAGAAGCAAGTCAATTTTCTCAGTTTTTACACATAAAACACTTTATTTTATGTTAAAACACGACCTGAGAAAAACTTGTGATACTTTTGTGTCTCACATTTATGTGAGTAAAGTTTTAATTTAAATCTCTAAGTTTAAGATTCTCTCCTCCAGCTGCAGCGTCTCAGCTTAATCATGGAGTTACTTCAGTGTTCTTAAGCAGCTTTGTTCATGCTTTATTAAGGATAATTAAGGTTAATTAAGAGATTATAAAGTGGTGTCCAGGTGTTTTTATTGGAGAAAAACCCTCCTGGTCATTTAATGACATACTGTGGAACATTCCAAGTCCTAACGTCTCCATGGAGACAGAGCTCAAGTCTTAATATAACGGAGTGTCTCATATCGATTTGTTACGTAACAAACTGACGCCGGATAAAGATGAATATTTATTTGAGTTTATTAAAAAGAGTTTGTTTTATGTGTCAGAGCGAATCACTCAGGGACCAATCAGTGAGCTCAGAGAGAAGACGGCGAAGAGAAGACGGCGAAGAGAAGACGCCGAAGAGGAGACGCCAATGAGAGAATGCTGAAGTGGAGACGCTGAAGAGGCGACGCCGTTGACCTCGGAGTTTAAAGTTTGTCCAGGATTTATCCACTGATCTGAAGGTTGGTGTTCGATTCCCGCTCTCGACATGAACATCATTGGTGTGTGTGTGTGTGTGGGTGTGTGTGTGTGTGTGTGTGTGCGGTTCTTGGTGTAAAGTGCTTTGAATCTTGCTGTATAAATGTGAGTGTCATAAATTGAACTTTCCACAGTAGTGTTCTACATATACACATGTTCTTCTACATATACACATGTTCTACATATACACATGTTCTACATATACACATGTTCTACATATACACATGTTCTTCTACATATACACATGTTCTACATATACACATGTTCTACATATACACATGTTCTTCTACATATACACATGTTCTACATATACACATGTTCTACATATACACATGTTCTACATATACACATGTTCTACATATACACGTGTTCTACATATACACGTGTTCTACATATACACGTGTTCTACATATACACATGTTCTACATATACACATGTTCTACATATACACATGTTCTTCTACATATACACATGTTCTTCTACATATACACGTGTTCTACATATACACATGTTCTTCTACATATACACGTGTTCTACATATACACGTGTTCTACATATACACATGTTCTTCTACATATACACGTGTTCTACATATACACGTGTTCTACATATACACATGTTCTACATATACACATGTTCTTCTACACATACACATGTTCTACACATACACATGTTCTTCTACATATACACATGTTCTTCTACATATACACATGTTCTACATATACACATGTTCTACATATACACATGTTCTACATATACACATGTTCTACATATACACATGTTCTACATATACACATGTTCTTCTACATATACACATGTTCTACATATACACATGTTCTTCTACATATACACATGTTCTACATATACACATGTTCTACATATACACATGTTCTTCTACATATACACATGTTCTACATATACACATGTTCTACATATACACATGTTCTTCTACATATACACATGTTCTACATATACACATGTTCTTCTACATATACACATGTTCTACATATACACATGTTCTTCTACATATACACATGTTCTTCTACATATACACGTGTTCTACATATACACATGTTCTTCTACATATACACATGTTCTACATATACACATGTTCTTCTACATATACACATGTTCTACATATACACATGTTCTACATATACACATGTTCTTCTACATATACACATGTTCTACATATACACATGTTCTACATATACACATGTTCTACATATACACATGTTCTACATATACACATGTTCTACATATACACTTGTTCTTCTTCACAGCTGAGCCTGGGCCTTGAGGAAAGTTTTGGGGAGATTTACTTCCAGGACCAGAGCAGATGTTGAGCCCCAGAGGCGACGTTCACGTCTCAACATTAAATCTGTGAAGTTTAACCCTGACCTGGAGGTCGGAGTTCTCTGGTGGAATCAGCAGATGTTTTGACCCAGTTAATGGTTAATATTTCTGTAAACACTAGACCTTTCCACATAAAACAAAAACATCTTCTCTGTCGGTTTAAAAAAATAATAATAATAATTTCTTCACCACATGTGAACACGTGATGTCATTATTCACCCCCAACGATGTGATGTTTGTCAGATAAATCAGAATATTCATCTAAAACCACGTCATAAAAGAAACTTCAGAGGCTCAAATGAGAAGAAACGACTAGAACACGGTTAAACATCTGAACAGAACAGTTTGAAGAAAACGTCTGATTTAATTACGTCTTTAAACCTCATGACACGTTTATGGAGCCAATCCCCAAATGGCCTCTTTGCTTCAACCTTCTCCTGCAAAAATTCAAACTTTTAGATAAAAATACCATGCAAATAGAATCTTTAGGTACTTTTCCGTCCTGTAGACGCTTAAATTCACCTCCACTTCCTTCGCTCGTGGTTTCTTTGGGCGTTTCATTATGTCAAAGTGCAGCAAAACAAGCCCACAGCAGCACTAATCCCATCGACTGTGTCCGTCTACGGGAAGGCGCTCCCAAAACTCTCCTTGTGGTGCGTTCAAAGGCACTTGGTTTTTCCACACTTCAGAGAGACTCGGCTCGGTGGCTGGAGGCGGGAGCCCACACACTCCCTCTCTCCCTCTCTCCATCTCTCACACTCCTTCGCTCTCTCTCTCTCAAACCTATGGACGCTCAGAGAAAGTGTTTACCAAAGTCTTTAACCTTGATGTGACGCCCGCAGTGAGACGCTGCTGCTCAAATGTGAAGGTTTATGTGATTCAGATTTAAATGTTGTTTACTCATATGTTTGTATTAAAGGGCCAGTGCCTGATTTGAATTTACCCAGATAAATCCTTTAGAGAAAGCTGCTAAACACGAAATAGATTGAGAGTGTCACATATAATCTACGTACATCAACTCAGGGCGAACCAGAGCTGATGGAAAAGGATTTTGGAGCTTCATAAAAATGGAAAATGTTTCAAGGACAAACTAAACTGATGCTGTAATTTAATAAACTGATAACGAACTTTTACTCTCACACCTGCCTCTGTTTTAATGAACTCTAGATGTTCTCACTGCGTCTCACTGATAAACAACAGTCTGCAAACAGGAAGTGATCCAAACAGGAAGTGATCCAAACAGGAAGTGATCCAAACAGGAAGTGATCATGGGCGCACTTCCTGCTCCATCGACTCTGGCTCCAATTCACTTTCTATTTTTGTAGCTGCTGCTGTCAGACTCGTCATTTTGGTCTTAAATGTTCGTGTTATCCCTCTGCATGATCCTGAGGTTTTTGTTTCACTTTTGTGTCTGTAAATCAAGATATGAACATTAAAAACAGACAAATCAGGTCCTTTTTTCTCTGATGGTTCAAAATAAAACTTGTTCCTGGTTCAGCCACATCTTCACAGTTTTTTACCGTGTTTTTTTAGTCGTCCTGATGTTGTGTTTTTACGTTAATCCTTGGACTGAGCGGCCATCTTTGAGCGCTCAAAAAAGCTCTGTTGACATTTTGACATTTTTGTTTGATATTTCTGTCACAGGTAAAGACGCAAACTCAGTAGTCAGCAGAATCCTTTTATTAAGTGGTTTTAGATCAATATTGTGATTTTAAATGTCCAAAAAAACATGTACACACTGTATAGTCAGACCCCACAGTGAGTCTGGTCCTCGTGCTGCTCCGTGGGGCCCAGATTCACTGAGGACGATGGGTCAAATGCACAGGACACATTTCCCTCTGGAGACAGTCACACTCACATCAGTTCTCTGCTTCGTCGAGAGCTCGGCTTCGTCACACTCACGGCTCAGAGCGATCACTGTCTGCATTGATTTGTCTGTGATGTTGAGGTCTTTATCCAGCCCCGCTAATCTCCCCCGTCTCCCCCCGTCTCCCCCCTCACACGGGCTCCTCTGTGTCGGACGACTGACCCACAGCAGTGGATTTGTGGGTCAAACGCGGCTCTTAACCTTTTTGTTTCTGCTTAAAAACTAAAGTGATGGTCCTGAATTTGTACCTTTTAAAATGGGACTAAACTCTCCCACCACGAACATAAAGAGGAGAGCAAAGAGGAGAGGGGGCGGGGTCTGGAGGAATAAGGAACACTGTGATTGGTCCAGGTGTCCACAGTTCAAACTCCGCCCCTGCAGTCAGGCGTCTGTTGTTAGGCCTTCAGTTCTTTTCGTTGTTTGTTTGAGTCCATTATGTTTCCTGTCCCTGAATCTGTCGACTTCCTCATAAAATCCTGTCTGTGTGAGTCCTCGGCTGTGATTGGACGACGGTTTTTCAGTCTGGCCAATCCTGGGGCCACATTCAGCCGCCTCCCCCGTTTAAGGAGGGACACGTGTCCTGGGCCTGTGTGTGGTCAGTCTGCTGTATTTGTGTGTGTTTTGTCATGTCACTACAGCGGGACTGACTCTGTGTTTGTTCATCAGGTTTTTGTTATATTTAGTTTTTGTTATATTTACCTTTATTTTATTTGACCTTTGTTTTTGTTTAAACTTTTCGAGGTACCGTCTGTTTCAGTATTTTTAGACTCCTTCTGTTTCTGTTCTGTTTACTCTTAACATCTTAAATCACTTCTGACTTTACCATTTTCCATCTTTGTCTCTTGTGTTTCTTTCCTCCTCGCTGATCAGGGCAGTCCTGTGTAATGTCACATAGCACTTGAAAGCACCAGTGTTGCCAAAAATGACCAGGAACAGCAGATAATGTCATTAAACTCGTCTGTGGACATTCAGCTTCAGTTACATCATAATAAAATAATAATAAATAATAAAACAAGAGAGCACTTAAAGGTTCAATCTGTCACTTTTTTCTGGAGGAGGATCTGGTACCTTCTTGTTTCCATGGAGATTTCATTACTTTGTTTTGTTTTACTTTGTTCCATTCTTCTGTTTTTATTGATTAAAAATGCCTCTAAAATCGTTCCTTTGCTGTGAGCGGAGTCGCCTCTCCACAGATCTGATATGTAGCTTGACCTAGTGGTGCCACCTGCTGGTCTTCATGGAGATAAGTTTCATTCCAAACCAGGGAACATCTCCATGGAGACCAGCAGGTGGATAAAGTGACATGGTGCTTCTTTTTATCTTGTGTTGAATAATTAGATCATGTTTTTTAATTATAATTTTACTTGACTCAATATTAAAACTATTTTTGTGAGGCAGAAAAATCGCCCACTTCACCACGACAACAACTTTAGATAAAATGTGAACATGTTTTGAAGAAGAACAAAACTGCGGAGCGTAAATGGAGCCGGAGAGAGCGCCCCCCGCTGCTCGTCTGGTCTCGTTACGTCGATTAAGACGTTGAGCTTTTACAATAGAGCGGAGTCCCGTTCTGCTGCAGGACTTATCTCAAATTAAAAACTCTCTGGGCTTTGAAGTCTCAGTCCAACATGGCCGCCGACGCCGAACGCGGCGCCGATTTCACTGTAGCTCCTGGGAACAAGCTGCAGATGTAAAAATGGACGAGTAAATGACTTAAGTGTTACTCTGTTTTGAAGAGTTGGATTGAAGTTTGACCCAATTAAGTCAGAGCTGCTCTGTTCAGATGTTTGTCCATGTTCCACAGTGTAGCTTTAAATCCGCCCTGTTCAGTCTGTTCAGATGTTTGTCCATGTTCCACAGTGTAGCTTTAAATCCGCCCTGTTCAGTCTGTTCAGATGTTTGTCCATGTTCCACAGTGTAGCTTTAAATCCGCCCTGTTCACTCTGTTCAGACGTTTGTCCATGTTCTAGTCGTTTCTTCTCGTCTGAAGTTTTATTTGGACTGATTCATGTTTGAGTTTAATCTTTAATCCACTATTTTCAAGACGCCATTTTGCAGATCTGACCTGGTTTTCTCTGCTCCGCTCTTACTTCTTTCTTTAATTTCTTGTTCTGTGATTCGTGCAGGGCCGGTTCAGCCTGTGAGCGGACTGAGCAGTGACTGAGGGCCCCACGGCCACCAGGGGGCCCCCGAGAGCCAATGTATTTACACTGAAATAATAAAATATGTAAAGTTTTATTGTAAACGGGGCTCGTGTGTTTAGAGCAGCTTAAATACGGCACATTTGTTTTTATCTGTAGCTGTAAAATATCTGCTGATGTGTTTTTGGGCAAAGCTGTGGAAAGTTAGTGTGTCTGTGTCTAATTATAAAGAGTTCTCTTGTCTAATAATCAGGATGTGCGCATTAGAAGGCTAGTTGTTGTTAGAGAGGAGGACAGATACTCGTGATACAGATACAACTGAACCCGTGAAATTTAACGACAACTAAAGGAAAACGAAAATAAACAAACAAAAAGACACTAATAATGAAACCGAAGCTGTACTTTTCTGCTTCTACTCCGTTACTTTCCGTTTCCTTCCTTCGCTAATCCTGACCTTCCTTTCCTCTTTTCCGGTCTCTAAAACGCTGGACGGTCGGGGGGTGTGACTGACAGATGCCAGGAGTGATTAGATCCGGAAAATTAGGCCGGAACGCTGCGCCAAAAATACCCCTCTCCATCTCCCCGACTTCAGCCATGAAATGACCCAGAGCCAGAGTCCAAATGAGACGCAGAGTTAAACCCCGTCACAAATGTCTTTACTCTGCGCCGCAAACACAAAATATATCACAACATGCCCAGAGATCTCCAAGGAAACGATTGTGTTTCTATTTCAGACCAAACCAGGACTATTCAGACTGAACCACGACCTGACACAGAGACGCCGGAAAAAGAAAAATGTGAAAGTGTAAAGAAAAAATCTAA
This sequence comes from Periophthalmus magnuspinnatus, assembly GCF_009829125.3. Lineage (NCBI taxonomy): Eukaryota > Metazoa > Chordata > Actinopteri > Gobiiformes > Gobiidae > Periophthalmus > Periophthalmus magnuspinnatus. The sequence continues at coordinate 33,758,629 of NC_047141.1, read as the reverse complement.
TTAGGTTTGGATCAAAAATGTGATCACGATTCCCCTGGACCTGGACCTGGACCTGGACCTGGACCTGGACCTGGACCTGGACTGAGCACATTTTAGTCTCAGTGTGGTCCAGGTTTAGTCCAGGTTTAGTCCAGGTTTAGTCCAGGTTTAGTCCTGGTTTAGTCCTAGTTTAGTCCAGATTTAGTCCTGGTTTAGTCCTGGTTTAGTCCAGATTTAGTCCTGGTTTAGTCCAGATTTAGTCCTGGTTTAGTCCAGGTTTAGTCCTAGTTTAGTCCAGATTTAGTCCTGGTTTAGTCCAGATTTAGTCCTGGTTTAGTCCAGGTTTTGTCCTGGTTTAGTCCTAGTTTAGTCCAGGTTTAGTGCAGGTTTAGTCCTGGTTTAGTCCTAGTTTAGTCCAGGTTTAGTCCTGGTTTAATCCTGGTTTAGTCCTGGTTTAATCCTAGTTTAGTCCTGGTTTAGTCCTGGTTTAGTCCTGGTTTAGTCCTGGTTTAGTCCTGGTTTAGTCCTAGTTTAGTCCAGGTTTAGTCCTGGTTTAATCCTGGTTTAGTCCTAGTTTAGTCCTGGTTTAGTCCAGGTTTAGTCCTGGTTTAATCCTAGTTTAGTCCAGGTTTAGTCCTGGTTTAGTCCTGGTTTAGTCCAGGTTTAGTCCCGGTTTAGTCCCGGTTTAGTCCCGGTTTAGTCCAGGTTTTAGTCCTGGTTTAGTCCTGGTTTAGTTCAGGTTTAGTCCCGGTTTAGTCCCGGTTTAGTCCCGGTTTAGTCCTGGTTTAGTCCTGGTTTAGTCCAGGTTTAGTTCAGGTTTAGTCCTGGTTTAGTCCAGGTTTAGTCCTGGTTTAGTCCCGGTTTAGTCCCGGTTTAGTCCTGGTTTAGTCCTGGTTTAGTTCAGGTTTAGTCCCGGTTTAGTCCCGGTTTAGTCCCGGTTTAGTCCTGGTTTAGTCCAGGTTTAGTTCAGGTTTAGTCCTGGTTTAGTCCTGGTTTAGTCCTGGTTCAGTCCTGGTTTAGTCCTGGTTTAGTCCTGGTTCAGTCTTGGTTTAGTCCTGGTTCAGTCTTGGTTATCTGTGATGTAACAATTCAGGCAAAATGCAAACAGATCTGGGCTTAAATCAAGTTTAAACAAAGGTGTGCCCCAAGGCTCAGTATTGGGCCCAGTACTTTTACTTTATTTATAAATTTGATTGGTTGCAGTTTAAGACAAAGCCTCAAACATTTATATGTGATATTATAAATGTGTGTAGATTTTAAAACTACAGCCAGATTTTAATGAAATCCAAAATTCTCTAAAAAATCTTAAAGTATCATTGATTATTTCTAAAACATTTAAATGATGAGCAGATCTTTATGAGCTAAATGAAAGAGTCAACACGATAAATATCTTGGGTTTTGGTTTGACGAAAACTTATCCTTTTAAAAATATATCTCAGAATCATGTAACAGTTTAAAATCAAAATTATAGTTTTATTATAGAAACAAATCTTATGTCGCATTGAATTACAGAAAATAAACAGTTCAAACTTTTGTGATCGAGAGTTTGGATCATGAAACAGAATGAAGCCAAAATACAAATCCTGTTTTTGAAGGTGGTTAAAGCTCAAAAAGGTAAAATAATTTAAATATATCACATGACTGAACCCGTCTGACACTTTCCCTTTAAGAGTATCTGCGTGTTGCCGTGGATACGCCCCGGCGCCGCTCTCTGTGGTATGTCGTTAGCAGTTTCATTGAGTCATTCGTGTTTTCTTTGTGAATTATTTTGTACAGAGACGAGACGGCTCGTCTGACGAAGCTCACGCTCATTAGACACTTGGTCCTTTGTCTGGACGAGTCTGTCGCTCGATGAGACGTCACAAACTGGAAGAAATAAAATCTGTGTTTGGTTTGGAATCATCAAAGTTTAAAGAAGAGACTGAGAGTCTGAGGTGTCCACAGCTTCAGCTCAAATGAAGCTCGTCGAGGCTGGAGCAGGTGTAGAGGCGAACGTGGAGACGAGAAATGTGACCCTGAGTATCATAGCAACGAAAGAGCCAATCAGGAGCGATCTGGTTTAACAGGGAGCAGGCGCTTAGCAACGCTGTAATCAAACCTGTTGCTAACGCTAATGCTAATGCTAACAGGAGCGACCTCGGGGAAAGAAGGACCTGATTTGTCTGTTATTAATGTTCAGATCTTGATTTACAGACACAAAAGTGAAATAAAAACCCCAGGATCATGTAGAGGGTTAATACGAACATTTAAGACCAGAATGAGTCTGAAGCAGCAGAGACAGAGAGAGGACACAGGGGGCGCTGTTTATACACAGAACTGGAGCCAGAGTTGATGGAGCAGGAAGTGCGCCATGATCACTTCCTGTTTGTCGTGCGGCAGCGGCAGGTTAAACGTGTCCATTTAGACGCTATAACTGCTCCAGCCTCGAGCTTCATCTGGAGCTGAACGCTGTGACGTCACACTCACTGTCGTCTCGTCTTTACTCCGTCTGTGGGTGGAGCCTCAGTGGGTGGAGCCTCAGTGGGTGGAGCCTCAGTGTAATAATAATAATTAAACCTCACACCTGGACGTGTCGTTCTCTCGTTGATGTCCTTAAACTAAAAATCCTGATAATTATGTGCAGATCTTGTTCATATTTAGGTTTGTGTGTTTTATAAAAATTATGTTTAAATTTATGATAATAATTCAAAATATAAATAATAAAACAGTAACAAGAAATTTAAATGTGTGTGTGTATGTGTATGCGTGTAGGTGTGTATGTGGGTGTGTGTGTGTGTGTATGTGTGTATATGTAGGTGTGTGTGTGGGGTGTGTGTGTCTGTGTCTGTATATGTGTGTGTGTGTGTGTGTGTATGTGTGTATACATGTGTGTGTTTCCTGCTGTTCTCTCAGTGTCCTGTAGGTGTCAGTGTGACTCTCTGTTTCTGTCTCTACAGAAAAGAGAAAACCTGAGGCTCATTTATTGTGTCGTGTTTCAGATCCACATCGTCCACATTCAGAGACATGTTTCATGTTTCATGTTTTATATTTTATGTTTTATATTTTATGTTTCATGTTTTATTTATTCACCTGCTTCAGGTCCAGGTCGGACCAGACTCACCTGAGGAACTGAGGCTAAATGTGACTTTTACTCAACAGATTTAGAACAAATTTAGATCATTTCAGCCAAAAGACCAGATTTTTGACACTGTGACAGCAGGAAGTCAAGAAGGAACTAAACCTGGACTAAACCAGGACTAAACCAGGACTAAACCAGGACTAAACCTGGACTAAACCAGGACTAAACCAGGACTAAACCAGGACTAAACCAGGACTAAACCAGGACTAAACCAGGAACTAAACCAGGAACTAAACCAGGACTAAACCAGGACTAAACCAGGACTAAACCAGGACTAAACCCGGGACTAAACCAGGACTAAACCCGGGACTAAACCAGGACTAAACCAGGACTAAACCAGGACTAAACCAGGTCTAAACCAGGACTAAACTCGGAACTAAACCCAGTCTGGCTCTGTCCTACAAAACACAGTCTGTATTTGACACTTTAACCAGTTTGGAGAAACTCCACACACAAACACATCGATCTCAAAGTACTTGGTTCCACCTTGTGATGTCATCAGGTGATAATCAGGGAAGTGCTCCTGGGTCTATTTTGGCAGTTAAAGCTGCATTCTGGTGCTTAAATCTGTATTTTGGTGCTTAAATCTGTATTTTGTTGGTTAAAGTTGTATTTTCATGGTAAATTAGCTGCTAAATCTGTATGTTAGTGGTATTTTGGTGGTTAAAACTGTGTTTTGGTAGTTAAAGTTGTACTTAGGTGGTATTTTGGTGTGTTTTTTGTGGTTAAATCTGTGTTTTTCTGACTAAATCTGTATTTCATGAGTGTTTTTTGGGCTCTTTTGGCTGAATGCTTTTCTTTCTTGCTTGGATAACGTTTGGTCTGCGCTCACCAATAGATCAGATTGTCACTTGTAATTCTCCATCTCGTCCATCTTTGCCGTCTCCGTGCCCTTCCCTCCAAAGGACAGTGGGTTTGGAGTGATTGACTATGACCTCCATAATCCCACTGTCACTGCTCTGAGCCCGACTCCAGCTGCAGATATGAAGCTGTGGAAACAATTAGATAAAACAGAAAGAAGCATCAGCCCGACACTGAAACAGGCCGAGCTCACGTGTGCAGGGGCTCGTTTAGGTGTAAAGTGTCACTTTAATCGTGTATAAATACAACAATTAACAGGACAAAACAAAAATGAAAGCAAAATATGTGAGACTAGAAAAATATATTTTAAAAAAGTCATAAAAATGTTGTTTAAATTGAATAAATGTTAATACCAAAAGTCGTCCCAAAGACGCTGCGGCTCCTCAGATGATTTTAAAATGTTTGTAACTGAAGACACAAAACCAGCGACGTGTTTCTATAAATATAAATATTTCCAAACTCTACCTGTCAAAGTTAAAGTTGTATTGTGTAACTTTGCTGGTGTGTGTGTGGTGATGTTAATGCGTCGCCTGCTCAACAGCACGACACTGAACAGGTCTGTCGCTCATCGCCGACGTGATAAACCCGTGTTCTTGTGGTGAAGGAGCGTCGCCTCTGCTCAGATCTGACTGGTAACTTTGCCGCCTGATTGTGTCCATTTACATGCACTTTAATGCCATACTGTGGAACATTCCAGGCAAAGCACAAACATTTATGGAGACAGGTCGATGACAAACTCCCAAAGAAAGAGTTAGATATACTGACGTTCTCCTTAAATTAAAGCCACAAAATGAAACTATTTAGTCATAAATTAATCATAAATACATTAAAATACAAACTGAACTCAAATAAAATGTGTTTTCACTGGGGTCGTGTTTATTGAACTGAAAAAAACATGATCTTACTGAGTGGACTTCTGTCTCAACCACAAACTGTTAATATAAACTTACAGAGCTAACCTGCTACCGCCGCGCTACAAACAGGAAGTGACCACGGGCGACTTCCTGCTCCATCGGCTCTGGTCTTAAATGTTCGTATTAACCCTCGACATGATCCTGGGGTTTTTATTTCACTATTGTGTCTGTAAATCAAGATCTGAACATTAATAACAGACAAATCAGGTCCTTCTGTCCCCGAGGTCGCTCCTGTTAGCGTTAGCAACAGGTTTGATTGACAGCGTTGCTAAGCGCCCGCTCCCTGATAAACCAGTGGTGTCGTCACTTGTTTTTACATCTATATCTGGTTTAAAAACAGGCTGTGGAACATTCCTGTAAAGCAACAACACTGTCATCGGTCAAACAGACGGTGAACCTCGAATCATCTACGAGGAGGATCAGGAAATAACAAACCGACTCCACGAACAGAACTCTGAAGTCTTTATTTCCTGTAGACAGAGAAACGTCTCCTGAAGCATCTGTGTACGACGTGTTTGATCGTCTCAGCGCAGGAGAGCGGCGGCGGCGGCGGCGGCGTGCTCTTATCTCTGTGAAGGATTTATGCTCCAGAACACACCACCGGAACATTCTTCAGGTGCCACATCATTTGTTTTTGACACTGCACTGATCGAAAACATACAAGGAAGAGATAGAAGAGACGGGACATAAAAACATTTCACCAGACGCAAATCACAAAGAGCTGCACCGATTTTTATGTCTTCAACTCGAAAAACGCTGAAGCTCATCACACTGCAGGATCTGAGGCTTTAAAACAACAGAGAGAGCAGAACACAGACATGAGGAGAATCAGACGACATTTTAAATCTCTGAGTGCAAAGAGCACAGCGAAGAGACCGCACACCACAAGCTAAAAACAAGCTAACAATGCTAGCACACCTCTGTCAAAACTTTTTCATCTAGAGTCTCAAATCAAATCGTTTTATTCTAAAGTCTCAAAAGATCAGAGCAGAGTTTTGCCGTGACAGTTAAGCTAACAACTAGCATGCTTACACACACTTCCTGATTCTCTTTAGACACAGACAGAACATGTGTATCTGAACTGGGGAACGACTCGTTTTATCTGCGTTTTATCTGCGTTTTATCAGTGTTTTATCTGCGTTTTATCGGCGGCGTTCGCTCTGAGGACGTGTTCGGTTGAAGTCGTCTTTTCTTGAGTGGGTGAAGCGTCCAACATCTGCTCCGCTCTGACGGAGCTGCGTGGGCCGAGACTCGAGAGCCGAGCTTTACGGCTCTTATCGCACAAATGAGGATTCACAAGCAACAAGATGTGGGCTATTTACGAGAGATGAGGGAGGGAGGGAGGGAGGGAGAGAGAGAGGGAGGGGGCTATTTACGAGAGATGAGGGAGGGAGGGAGGGAGGGAGAGAGAGAGGGAGGGAGAGAGGGGAAGAGAGGGAGGGAGGGAGAGAGAGAGGGAGGGGGCTATTTACGAGAGATGAGGGAGGGAGGGAGAGAGGGAGAGAGAGAGGGAGAGAGAGAGAGGGGGCTATTTACGAGAGATGAGAGACGGAGGGATTAGAGGGAGGGAGAGAAGGAGGGATGGAGAGAGGGAAGGAGGGAGGGAGGGAAGGAGGGAGGGAGGGAAGGAGGGAGGGAAGGAGGGGGGGAGAGAGAGGGAGGGGGAGAGAGAGAGGGGGGGCTATTTACGAGAGATGAGAGATGGAGGGATGTGAGGGAGAGAGAGAAGGAGGGAGGGAGGGAGGGAGAGAGGGGGAGAAAGAAGGAGATGTGGGCTATTTATGAGAGATGGGGGGAAGGAGGGAGCGAGAGAGGGAAGAGAGGGGGAGAAAGAAGGAGATGTGGGCTATTTACGAGAGATAACAGACAGAATGAGAGAGGGAGACAGAGAGGGAGGAAGAGAGGGAAAGAGGGAGAGGGGCTATTTACGAGGGATGAGAGAGGGAGGGAGATCAGAGGAAGGAGAGTATGGAGAGGAGAGGAGAGAGAGATGAATGAGAAACAAGAGAAGGAGAAGAAAGAGGACAGGGCTGAAAAGAGGAGAGAAAGAGAGAAGGAGCATGTAGAGAGAGAGAGGAGGAGAGAGTGGAGAAAAGATGGAGAGAGGAGAGACTGAGATAAGAAGAACTCCTGTCATCAAAACAAACACTTCATCAGTTCATCACTTCATCACTTCATCACTTCATCACTGCAGGAACAAAACATCTGAGAAACACACAACAAAAAACAACAACTCAGAAAAACCACATCATGTCTCTAGAATCACAAAACCCAAACATGGTGTTTGTTCTTGCATCATGTTCTCACGTCATGTTCTCATGTTTTGTTCTGGTGTCATGTTTTCGTGTTTTGTTCTTGGATCATGTTCTTATGTTTTGTTCTTATGTTTTCTTCTCATGTCGTGTTCTCACGTTGTGTTCTCGTGTTTTGTTCTCGTGTTGTTCTCGTGTTTTGTTCTCGTGTTGTTCTCGTGTTGTTCTCGTGTTTTGTTCTCGTGTTGTTCCTAGAGTGTCCAAAAGTACAGTGGGAGGGAGAGCATTCAGTTACCAAGCTCCTGTGCTATGGAATCAACTCCCTGCTGATGTTAAACAGGCCCCCACAGTCTCTGTATTTAAGACCAGGCTTAAAACCTTCCTCTTCGGTATAGACCAGGTTACATAGTGAGGGAGTTAGGGACAAACCCGGGATAAGACAGGCTGCAGTAGGAGTAACTAGCTGGGGGAAGTATGGCAACCTGAGCACTATCCTCTACTTTGCCCTATTTTCTCATCAGCAATGCTATTCACATGTTGTCCCCTGTCCCACTCCCCCTGTGGAGTGTATCTCTGTCAGATGCCCCGATGACAGATGGACCCTCTCCTCCTCCCCGCCTGGCCAATTTTTCCTGTTTGTCTTATTTTACCTGTTGTTTTGTTTTTGTGTGTTGTTTGTTTTTGTGTGTTGTTTTGTTTTTGTGTGTTGTTTGTTTTTGTGTGTTGTGTGTTTTTGTGTGTTGTTTGTTTTTGTGTGTTGTGTGTTTTTGTGTGTTGTGTGTTTTTGCGTGTTTTTGTGTGTTGTGTGTTTTTGTGTGTTGTTGTGTTTTTGTGTATTGTTGTGTTTTGGTGTGTGGTTTTTTTTTTGTGTTTTGTGTGTTTTTTTGTGTTGTGTGTTTTTGTGTGTTGTGTGTTTTTGTGTGTTGTGTGTTTTTGTGTGTTGTTGTGTTTTTGTGTGTTGTTTGTTTTTGTGTTGTTGTGTTTTTGTGTGTTGTTGTGTTTTTGTGTGTTGTGTGTTTTTGTGTGTTGTTTGTTTTTGTGTGTGTGTTTTTGTGTGTTGTTGTGTTTTTGTGTGTTGTTGTGTTTTTGTGTGTTGTTGTGTTTTTGTGTGTTGTGTGTTTTTGTGTGTTGTTGTGTTTTTGTGTGTTGTGTGTTTTTGTGTGTTGTTGTGTTTTTGTGTGTTTTTGTGTTTTGTTGTGTTTTTTTGTGTTGTGTTTTTTTGTGTTTTTTTGTGTTTTTGTGTTTTGTTGTGTTTTTGTGTGTTATTTGTTTTGTGTGTGTGTGTTTTTGTGTGTTTTGTGTGGTGTGTGTGTGGTTTGTGTGTTGTTGTGTTTTTGTGTGTTGTGTGTTTTTGTGTGTTGTTGTGTTTTTGTGTGTTGTTGTGTTTTTGTGTGTTGTGTGTTTTTGTGTGTTGTTGTGTTTTTGTGTGTTGTTTGTTTTTGTGTGTTGTTGTGTTTTTGTGTGTTTTTGTGTGTTGTTGTGTTTTTGTGTGTTGTGTGTTTTTGTGTGTTGTTGTGTTTTTGTGTGTTGTTGTGTTTTTGTGTGTTATTTGTTTTTGTGTGTTGTGTGTTTTTGTGTGTTTTTGTGTGTTGTGTGTTTTTGTGTGTTGTTTTGTTTTTGTGTGTTGTTTTGTTTTTGTGTGTTGTTTTGTTTTTGTGTGTTGTTTTGTTTTTGTGTGTTGTTTGTTTTTGTGTGTTGTTTGTTTTTGTGTGTTGTTGTGTTTTTGTGTGTTGTTGTGTTTTTGTGTGTTGTTGTGTTTTTGTGTGTTATTTGTTTTTGTGTGTTGTGTGTTTTTGCGTGTTTTTGTGTGTTGTGTGTTTTTGTGTGTTGTGTGTTTTTGTGTGTTGTGTTTTTGTGTGTTGTTGTGTTTTTGTGTGTATATCTCGGTGGCTGAGTGGCTCATGTCTCACAGCAGAAGGTTTGGTTGTTCCCTGGGTTAGCCCTTTGAGACAACTGTTGTTGTGATTTTGGGCGTTACAAAAATAAATGAATTGACTTGAATTGCTCTGATACTCACACTCACTCAGTCACTTCTTTATTCATTCCGTGTTCTGTCGATCCATAAAAGTCGCCGCTCGCTCTTGTTTCACTTGTATCGCACCAAAGATCCGTCTGAAAACGATCGTTCGATTTATTCTGCTTTAAAAATCACTTCCTCTTGTCTGAACTTCCACCTACGTCTTGTTAAATTTTTCTCTGATCGTTTTTATACATCAAATTATCTGATGTTTAATAAAACGTCTGATCGACACATTGTTCCTCAGAGCGTCGAGCCGCGCGCCGCCTCACAATAACCGCTATCATCTCGCCGTGTTAACTGTAAAAAATCCATATGCTTCCCGCCCCCACGTGTAAGTACAGCCTGCCCATTATATCTGCTGCCAGCGCCGCCGCATACAGTGACAGCACCATTAGTTTTCCCATCATGCAGTGCGGCGCGGGCTGGCATATGTCATCTGAGTCTACAGCGCCAGCAAAACGCCCGTCAAACGTGAGCGTGCCAGGCCTTCGAGCAACTGGGCCCGCAATTAATTTAAGCCAACAGGAGGCGCTGGAGACAGGAGCGTCATCTGGAGAAGGACACGGGACACCTGAGCACCTCCAGGCCAGAAGGGGGCGCTGGAGAGAAGGACACGGGACACCTGAGCACCTCCAGGCCAAAAGGGGGCGCTGGAGAGAAGGACACGGGACACCTGAGCACCTCCAGGCCAGAAGGGGGCGCTGGAGAGAAGGACACGGGACACCTGAGCACCTCCAGGCCAGAAGGGGGCGCTGGAGACAGAAGCGTCATCTGGAGAAAGTCCCGAGCACCTGACGCAGGAACAAGGAGGACACTGTACGTCTGTGCGATTGTCATGGGAACAGCGGATTAAAGCTACAAGAGCCACTTTTTGTATTAACATGTTTAATAAATTTCTCTTTCATTTTTGACGTTCTGAGTCGTTCCTTTCCCTTTGCTCTCTGTGCTAAGCCCCTCCCCCTTCAGAGCACTATCACAATCAGCCTCATCGCACGAATGAAACTCCTGCACATCACACCAGGTTTGTCGCGTCATAGTGCACAGTTTGTGTCATGTTTTTGTTTGTTTATGGAGGATTGTCGTGTGGAGTGTGGGTGATGTAGGGCTGTGGGCGGAGCCTCGTACAGAATCTTACAGCTAATCCTAAAGAGGGTTTGAATAGAGCCCGGGAGAGATCACTATATTACTCAAACATGCCTGGATGACATGTGTTTCTGATGTTTCTGACGAGGGGACGTCATTATAACATGAAAAGCTCCTCCTCTTTAAGTCTGTGTTTGTTTTCACTTTACAGATTTGATTTTCTGTGTTGTTCTTTTGTCGGTTTTGTTGTTTTTTTGTGTTGACTCTGGTGATCGTGATGAGAGTGTATCCCTTTAGTTACAATTAAAACAACTTTATCGTGATGTCACACTGTGTTACACACCAAAGCAATCTCTATGGAGACGACCAAGTGATGAACTCTCCACCACTAAAGTTACACAGTGCAGCTTTAATCCATGTTCTAATGATGTTTCCTCCTCAGAAACAGACCTGGAGTTGTGTTTTGTTTCATTCACATGTTTGAGTCACTTTATTATTAGTCTGTTACATCTACAAAGCTCAAAATGCGACGTTCCACCTTGTGATGTCATCAAGTGGTAGTTTTCATGTTAACTCCTCCTTTTACCTTTAGTTCAGTCGAGATAAGAGACAACTCCAGGACTGAAATGATCCAGATGATTCTAGAAATGAAGGTGTGTGGAGTTTAAAAACACAGTGGAGCACTTCCTGTATCACCACATGATGACATCACAAGGTGGAACAGAGTGTTTTCAGTTTGAGAGAAGCAGAGTTTGTGTGTTAAACATGTGAGAATGAAACAAAACACAAGTCTAGGTCTGTGTGTGACGAGGAAACGACATCAGAACAGATCAGAGAAGAGAGGAATATGGGTCCTTTAAGGTAATGTGGCCCCTTTAAACTGTGTAATCTGGGCCCTTTAAACTGTGTAATCTGGGCCCTTTAAACTGTGTAATCTGGGCCCTTTAAACTGTGTAATCTGGGCCCTTTAAACGGTGTAATCTGGGCCCTTTAAACGGTGTAATCTGGGCCCTTTAAACTGTATGAAAATAGCAGTTTCCATAAAAATCGTCCAACACTTAAAATGTTGAAATCGTTTTACATTCGGCAAAAAGATAATTTACAGGCCGTAATGATCCCGGTCCATTTTACAAACCATTTCCTTTCTCATTATCCCATAACCACTTCGCTTTAATCTATATCTTTATACTGTGTGCGCCGCCATGGTTATTTCCATAGACTCCAATACGTCGTAATCAGCTCATATTGCCGGCTAAGCTAATTCACAAAACACATTTTATTGGTAAGTGCGCGGTGCAGCAGAAAACGGCGTGAAGGTCGTCGCTCCGGCGCGGCTCTGATTTGAGCTGTGCGTTTCCTGTGGCGTTGGCTCTGTTTGGCGTCGCTGTAACGACCGCAGTGAAGCGTCGTTAATCTCACGTTATAGTTTGGTGGCGTCATCTCGAGCTCGTTAAAAGCTTCACGGATGTTTAATATTAATTACAGGGGCACTGTGCTGCGGGGTTAGCTCCGCCCACTGCAGCAGAGTCAGAACAACGACAAACTCAGAGCCGCACGAGCTGCACACAAGTTTATTTGTATTTAGTACAATTCACACACAAAGTAAAAGATTTACACGATAAAAAAGAAGAACATTAAAATCACAAACGCAGGATAAGTCTCTCTCTGGTTTGGACAGTTTACATTTGATTTTTCACATGTTTTTAGATGTAAAAAGATGCAGATGTTATTGATTTGATGTGTCTGTTAAAGTTCTAGTCTGAGTCCATTTTTACCTCTAGATTTCTGTCCTGAGTTGAAGGTTTTAGAGAGAGAGACTGGAGGTGACACTTTCTCTCTGTTTCTCTTGAGTCTTGTCTGAGTTTATCTGGACAAAGTTGTTTTTCCTCCACACACTGATCTGTTGATGCAGTGAATCCACTGGTCCATATTCACCTGCTGCAGTGAGACATAGATCTGACTCGTCTGCAGAGTTGTGTGTGACACATTATTGTTGTGTATTAACTGTCCTAACAGCAGCATGTAGAGACTGAACAACAGGGGCCCCAGGACTGACCCCTGGGGCACCCCACAGGTCAGGGACATTTTATCTGAGACACATTTTATAATTTCAACAAAGTTCTCCCTGTTTTCTAAATAGGACTTGAACCAGTTTAGTGCCGTACCACAGATGCCCTCCCAGTCCTCTAGTCTCTGTAAGAGGATCCCATGATCCACAGAGTCAAACACTCAGATCAAACAGGATCAACACTGAGACTGTGCATCAGTGTCAGGAGGACGTCATGTCCTTGATCAGAGCATCTCAGTCTGTGGGTCTAAAGTCTGACTGGAAAATGTCAAAGGAGTTTTTTCATTTGGAGAAAGTTAATAAACTGAAAATGTGTAGAAAACCTGAGGACAGAACATGTGTTTTAAAGGTGCAATGTGTAACTTTTCTCATCCAGCATTTGCTGCCTGTTTTGTTTTTCAAGTTACTGCTTTGTTTGGGATGTTCCACAATATGGCATTAAACTTATCTCTCGTACAGGTGTTTTACTGCGCTGCTCCACAGATCTGACCTGTAAGTTGGTCTTTTGGCTCCACCTGCTAAACCCAAATGTCCTCATGAAGTTTAATGCCACACTGTGGAACATTAATTCAATTCAATTCATTTATTTTTGTAACGCCCAAAATCACAACAGTTGTCTCGAAGGGCTAACCCAGGGATCAACCAAACCTTCTGCTGTGAGACATGAGCCACTCAGCCACCGAGATATACACACAAAAACACAACAACACACAAAAACACAACAACACACAAAAACACAACAACACACAAAAACAAAACAACACACAAAAACACAACAACACACAAAAACACAACAACACACAAAAACACACAACACACAAAAACAAAACAACACACAAAAACACAACAACACACAAAAACAAACAACACACAAAAACAAACAACACACAAAAACAAAACAACACACAAAAACACACAACACACAAAAACAAAACAACACACAAAAACACACAACACACAAAAACACAACAACACACAAAAACACACAACACACAAAAACACACAACACACAAAAACAAACAACACACAAAAACACACAACACACAAAAACACACAACACACAAAAACAAAACAACACACAAAAACAAACAACACACAAAAACACACAACACACAAAAACACACAACACACAAAAACACACAACACACAAAAACACACAACACACAAAAACACACAACACACAAAAACAAACAACACACAAAAACAAACAGGAAAATCAAACAAAGGGCAAAGCAAAACCTGTAAATACATCTCCATGGAGACAAAGTCCCTAAGTGCAGCTTTATATTCAGCACAGCTTCAGAAAGGCTCTGCTGGAATGGTTAACGTCATTAACGTGGTTAACGTGGTTATTGTTGTTATTGTTGTTATTGTTGTTATTGTCGTATGTGGAGCAAACGGTTTGGCCCCAGAGCAGATTATAAATGTACTTATTATAAAAGCAGCTCTTAGAGTCCAAGTCTAATTATATAATCTAATTATAAAGTGTTTTTATCCCAGAGCTGAGCTCAGTTTATGACAAAAGGTTTAGTTTGACACTTTTGATTTTAATTACTGTTCTTCTTATAATCAATTAACTCCACATTCAAAATCAGATGTTGAATCTGTGACAGTTTCAGGCTGAAGAGGGTCCTCCACTGTCCACCCACCTCCAGCTCCTCTGAGGGAGCGTGAGGCGGGGGGGGGGGGGGGATCATCACCTCGACCTGTGGGGTCAGAGTTCAGGGTTCAAACCCCAGGCTGCGCTTGGAGAAGAGCTCGGTTTTATCTGCCTCCTGCACTTAGTCTTAGGCTCCTCCCCCCAGAGAGATGACACGCCCCTGGAGGTGGTGACACGCCCCTGGAGGTGGTGACACGCCCCTGGAGGTGGTGACACGCCCCTGGAGGTGGTGACACGCCCCTGCAGCTCGACGCTGTGTCTGTGGACTGGGTTTTAAAAGCACCTGCTTTTGTCCACGGCCCTGCCCCCTCTGTGCTCGACCCTCTCTGTGGGGAGCGGGCCCACAGGGGGGTGGTCCCATGTCGCCCTAAGTCGGGCTGGGCAGACTGTGACCCTGGTGTCAGGTGTAGTTCAGGTGGAGCAGACGTCAGTTTCTGTCTAACGTTAATAAGACGTTGTTGAAGTTTCTCACAGAAAAGTCTAAAGTCGAGTCGTGTCAAAGTCCCATTAAAGTCCCAGAGTCGAGCTACAGCGCCCTCCGCTGTCACCATGAGATAATTAACTCCAGTGAGTTAAATCAATATTTGAGTGGCAGAAACAGTTGGTGATGGAGGTCGGGGGGAGTGGGGTCTCCTGAATAATTGTGCAGGGGTAATTATTTTTGGTCTTTTTTCTTGTTCTTTCCATTTACTGTTGATGATAAGAGCCACAGAGTTTGGGCCTGAGGAGATTAACCCAGAACTGCTGACGTTACATAAACCCAGAGTTTACTTAAAGCCACGGAATTATATTTAAGTCCATCTTCATTAAACTCCTTAAAGCTGCACTGTGGAACTTTTCTGTTTAGGACACACCTGCTCGTCTCTGGGGAGATCTAAATCAGCTTGGAATTTCCCACAGTATGGCATTAGACTAACATTCAACTGTTCACATTTTTAGTGTATTTGTTCTATGAGTGAGGCGCCCTCTCCACAGATCTGACCTGTACCTTGGCCTGGTGTTAAATTCAGAAAAGTGCCACAGTGTAAAGCCTCACGACACGAAGCGACAAACTCCAACGGAAACAACCACACGGCCCAAAAATCAACCGTCACTTTCATCTTTGTGGTACAGAAAGTGTGAATGTCCCGTGTGTGTCTGCCCCAGGGCAGCTGTGGCTACAACAAAGCCACCGCCGAGTGTGGAGTGAATGAGAGAAAATGTGACGTAGTAATGTTTTTGAACGAGTCGGATCTTTAGAACAGTTCCTTAACGTGAACATTTGGAACCGAGACTTGATTTTTAAAAGAACCAAATCTTTTTTTTTATTTTTATACATTTTTCTCCTGAATCTGACACAAAAATCAGATCAGAAGCAGCAGAAACAGCAATTATTATTATTATTATTATTATTATTATTATTATTATTATTATTATTATTATTATTATTATTATTATTATTATTTATTTATTTATTTATTTTATTTTTATTTTTTTCTCTCTAAATGTTGAGAAGTTCAAACGGGTCGTGCTCATAAATCATCAGCTCAGACTCAGAATCTACATTATTTTATCCAGACTCTGTCCTCAGGCTCTGACAGACACAGACTTCATCGTGTTGTGCTCTTCTTCTTCTTCTTCTTCTTCTTCTTCTTCTTCTTCTTCCTCATTTCTCCCCTTTCTTCGCTCCAAAACCGTGTCTCTGTGGTAAAAACACTCGATTCTTTGCATGTTTCTTTGCTCCGAGGCCTCAGATTCCACTTAACCACACAAACAGTCTGAGGGCAACACTTCTTCTTCTGCTTCTCCTTTTAATATTTTTGTAATTTCATCCTTTTTCATTCCGTCCTGTTTCTGTGTGTTTGGCTCGTACATTACTGCACTGATTACAGCTGCACTAGCGCCTGGTGTGGATGATTGAATTTACAGAACAGTGTGTGTGTGTGGGGGGTGTGTGTGTGTGGGTGTGTGTGTGTGGGGGTGTGTGTGTGTGACTCGGTTTAATCCCGTCCCCACAGACGCCCCGACTGTTTGTTTTCTATTAATTAGCATGTGTTTGTGCGACTTCATTTGCATGTGGCTCCCGGCCCCAGAGCGTCACACGAGCCGTACGGAGGAGTGTGAGGAGCCACTGTGGGACAATGGGCTCAGGATGTTTTCACTTGGGCCCCGGGCCCCGGGCTCTTACACACACGCCTCATGAACCTGACGCTAAAGGTTTAAAAAGTGTCGTTTTACTACAAAGATGTGACTCAGTGTCACTTTAATATGGATCCAGATTTGAGACAGTTTCATTTTATTATTTTACACACACACATACACACACATATATATATATATATACACACACACACACATATATATACACACACACCCCTACACACCCCCACACACACCCCTATACACACACACACACACACCCCCACACACATATATATATATACACACACACACACAAAACTGAACCATTGTTTCTGACACTTTTTTTTTTGCTCTAGTGTAAAATTTGTGACTTTAAGGTTGAATCATGGGGTTAAAGGTCAAATTCTTCTGTGGCTCATTATAAACAAACTCATGACTTAAATGTTGTGTTGTTTATTTATTTCAGCTCATGTGTTTGAACAATATTGTAGATATTTTTACATTTAGTGGATAATTCTTCGTTATTTGGTTTCAGTGTCATCGTTTATCGTCTAGATTTACTTTAACAATATATCAATAACGTCAGAATTTGTTATCGTGACACAAAGTGTCTGAGCATCTGGAAAAACACAAAAAACACATAAGACAAACTCGTTTGTTTATAAAGTTTAATGTTTTAAATGTTTTTTTCTGCTTTAAACTCGTGTTTGTCTCTTTTTAAAGTCGTGAGTCTGAATCATGTGACCAGAGCTCACTGTACGAACTATTAATATAAATGAGTCTTATATTAAATTAATCTGATTATAAAAGTATAAAAGTATAAAAGTATAAAAGTATCATCTTCTGCCTCTGCGCCGCGACTTTGTGCAGAAACTCCTTCTACAAACACTTTGAATAATTTACTTCAGACAGAAAAGCAATTAAAGCTTTTCCACTTGTCTCCAATTCACATTTTAAAATATTAATTTAGAACAAACACAACCAAGGTCAGAGAACGAAGTACTGAAGAAGTACTACTGTGTGAGGAGTACTACTGTGAGAGGAGTACTACTGTGAGAGTACTACTGTGAGAGGAGTACTACTGTGAGAGAGGAGTACTACTGTGAGTGAGGAGTACTACTGTGAGAGGAGTACTACTGTGAGAGGAGTACTACTGTGAGAGGAGTACTACTGTGAGAGGAGTACTACTGTGAGAGGAGTACTACTGTGAGAGGAGTACTACTGTGTGAGGAGTACTACTGTGAGAGGAGTACTACTGTGAGAGGAGTACTACTGTGAGAGGAGTACTACTGTGAGAGGAGTACTACTGTGAGAGAGGAGTACTACTGTGTGAGGAGTACTACTGTGAGAGGAGTACTACTGTGTGTGAGGAGTACTACTGTGTGTGAGGAGTACTACTGTGAGACAGGAGTACTACTGTGTGTGAGGAGTACTACTGTGAGAGGAGTACTACTGTGAGAGGAGTACTACTGTGAGAGGAGTACTACTGTGAGAGGAGTACTACTGTGAGACAGGAGTACTACTGTGTGTGAGGAGTACTACTGTGAGAGGAGTACTACTGTGAGAGGAGTACTACTGTGAGTGAGGAGTACTACTGTGTGAGAGGAGTACTACTGTGAGAGGAGTACTACTGTGTGTGAGGAGTACTACTGTGAGAGGAGTACTACTGTGTGAGGAGTACTACTGTGAGACAGGAGTACTACTGTGAGAGGAGTACTACTGTGAGAGAGGAGTACTACTGTGAGAGGAGTACTACTGTGAGAGGAGTACTACTGTGAGAGGAGTACTACTGTGAGAGGAGTACTACTGTGAGAGAGGAGTACTACTGTGAGAGGAGTACTACTGTGAGAGGAGTACTACTGTGAGAGAGGAGTACTACTGTGAGAGGAGTACTACTGTGAGAGGAGTACTACTGTGAGAGAGGAGTACTACTGTGAGAGGAGTACTACTGTGAGAGGAGTACTACTGTGAGAGGAGTACTACTGTGAGTGAGGAGTACTACTGTGTGAGGAGTACTACTGTGAGAGGAGTACTACTGTGAGAGGAGTACTACTGTGAGAGGAGTACTACTGTGTGAGAGGAGTACTACTGTGAGAGAGGAGTACTACTGTGAGAGGAGTACTACTGTGAGAGGAGTACTACTGTGAGTGAGGAGTACTACTGTGTGAGGAGTACTACTGTGAGAGGAGTACTACTGTGAGAGGAGTACTACTGTGAGAGAGGAGTACTACTGTGAGAGGAGTACTACTGTGAGTGAGGAGTACTACTGTGTGAGAGGAGTACTACTGTGTGAGAGGAGTACTACTGTGAGAGGAGTACTACTGTGAGAGGAGTACTACTGTGTGTGAGGAGTACTACTGTGAGAGGAGTACTACTGTGAGAGGAGTACTACTGTGAGAGGAGTACTACTGTGAGAGGAGTACTACTGTGTGAGAGGAGTACTACTGTGAGAGGAGTACTACTGTGTGAGAGGAGTACTACTGTGAGAGGAGTACTACTGTGAGTGAGGAGTACTACTGTGAGAGGAGTACTACTGTGAGAGGAGTACTACTGTGAGAGGAGTACTACTGTGAGACAGGAGTACTACTGTGAGAGAGGAGTACTACTGTGAGAGAGGAGTACTACTGTGAGAGGAGTACTACTGTGAGCTGAAGTATTTCTGCTCTGTGGCTCGTGTTTTTGAGTCAGACACATGTGTCTCTAAAAGACGGTTTCTGAGCAGATCCTGGGGGTGTGGTCAGTTTACTTCCTGGGGGTGTGGTCAGTTTACTTCCTGGGGGTGTGGTCAGTTTACTTCCTGGGGGTGTGGTCAGTTTACTTCCTGGGGGTGTGGTCAGTTTACTTCCTGGGGGTGTGGTCAGTTTACTTCCTCAGTCACATTAACGTCACATTAAGGATCATTTGTGTTTAGCATAAAGTTCAGTCTGTACTAAATGTTCTCAAAGTTTGAGTTGACTGTTCCTTGTTCTCTGGTGATGAAGACTCTGGTGATGAAGACTCATCTTCATCACTTTAATGTGACTCTGGTCCAGTTTGTGTAAAGAAGTGACTGAGACGTCACCACAGCCTCAGCTCCAGATCGAGACGAGGAGCCAAGAACCAAACTCGTCACTGAAATAAACAGATCTGATTGGACGAGCATCAGCCTGAGACGCAGTGGAGGACGATACATACAGGCTAGCGTACAGGCTAGAGTACAGGCTAGCGTACAGGCTAGAGTACAGGCTAGCGTACAGGCTAGAGTACAGGCTAGCGTACAGGCTAGCGTACAGTCACAGACCCACACCCGCAGTCGATCGCCTCCGCTGATGATTTTATGTAATAAAAATAAAGTTTTATGTAATAAATGCTCTAAAGTCTCTGAGCTGCAGCTTCACAAAGACACAGAAACAAAACACCCAAAGAGACTCACAGAGACGCAACGGACGCCCTGAACCACGGCGTCCGAGACGCACGTCGGAGGCATTTGTCCTCAAATGCAAAGGCGTCCAAAGCGTTTTGACGCCTGGTGTGCCAGTGTCACTTTGACAGTTCCATTCACGTTCATGTTAAATATTCTCGTCCTGTTGGACGTCGTCTGAATCGAAGCAGAACAGACGTCTGACCTGCAGAAGCTGCACTAGCTCCTGCACTTATCACTCTGTAAAAAGAGACTTCTGCCAAAGAAGAATCTACTGACCCAGTGCAAACATTATTCCACCGCACGACCAGCTCCTGAGACGCCGCGGTGTCGGAGCGTTTTGATTGGCTGAAATAATCCAGTCTGCAGTGATCAAAAGAGCAGAGGTCAGCTTTAATCAGACCAATAAACCTGCTTTATTTACACCTCCTCCCTCCCTCTCCCCACTCTCTCTCTCCTCTCCTCCTCTCCTCCTTTCTCCTTCTCCCTCTCTCCTCCTCTCTCCTCCCTCTCTCCACTCTCCCTCTCCTCTCCTCCTCTCCTCCCTTTCTCCTCCTCCCTCTCTCCTCTCTCTCCTCCCTCTCTCCACTCTCCCTCTCCTCTCCTCCTCTCCTCCCTTTCTCCTCCTCCCTCTCTCCTCCTCTCTCCTCTCCTCCTCCCTCTCTCCCCCCTCTCTCCTCTCCTCCTCCCTCTCCTCCCTCTCTCCTCCCCTCCTCTCTCTCCTCTCTCCTCTCCCTCTCTCCCCTCCTCTCCCTCTCCTCTCCTCTCCCCCTCCTCCCTCTTCTCCTCTCCTCTCTCCCCTCTCCCCTCTCTCCTCCTCCCTCTCTCCTCTCTCCTCTCTCCATGTTCCTGTCAGTGGCTCGTGCTCAGAGTAAATGGAGCTGTCATATTCACTTCATCACTGAAACACAAACAGAAGCTGCATTAGCATAGTTAGCACAGTTAGCATAGTTAGCATAGTTAGCATAGTTAGCATATTTAGCGTGGCAGCAGGTGGAGGTGGAGCTGACGGGGCCACAGAGGTGGGGGGGGGGGAGGGGCTGGACACTGGCAGGTGTAAAAAGACTCTTTAATGAGCGCCCTGGTGGAGAGGGGGATGGAGGAGGTGGAGGAGGAGAAAGGGCACCTTGTCTCACAGTTTGACGACAAAAATAGAAAAATTATACTGGAAAGAAAGAGCTTAAGCAGAAGAGGGAAAAGAGACACAAAACATTTAAGTAAAGGAGCTTTATCACACAAAATGACTCTTTAATCCACGTTCTAACCCTGTGTCCTCCTCAAACACACACTGGAGTTGTGTTTTGTTTCATTCACACATGTTTGAGTCACACTTTATTATTAGTCTGTAACATCTACAAACCTCAAAATGCGACGTTCCACCTTGTGATGTCATCAAGTGGTAGTTTTCATGTTAACTCCTCCTTTTACCTTTAGTTCAGTCGAGATAAGAGACAACTCCAGGACTGAAATGATCCAAATGATTCTATAAATGAAGGTGTGTGGAGTTTAAAAACACAGTGGAGCACTTCCTGTATCACCACATGATGACATCACAAGGTGGAACAGAGTGTTTTCAGTTTGAGAGAAGAACTCTGTTTGTGACGAGGAAACAACATTAGAACAGATCAGATGGAGCCTGAGCAGTGTCTCTGTTACTAACAGTATTTTGGGAACTACTTTTTGTTCATTTTATTTATACATATACATATATTACATTTTGTTTATTTATATTTTGATTTGTCGTTTTGTGATTTTAATGTCTGTCTTATTCGGTGAAACACTTTGACTTTGTGGACGCACTGGGCTGGATAAATAAACTTGCTTTTCCTTTTGAAGCACATTATTTAAAGGGTAAAAGTTGGGCTTTAGTGTTTGTGGAATCAGAGTTGGAAAATGGCCCAGATATTGAGTTTACGTCTGCTCTGAAATGCCAATATTAGGAGAACATTTGACACTGATCATGTATCATCAGCGGGTCGTCCTCTGGAGGAGACGGGTCAAATACTGGGAGAACATTGGGAATCTGTCAACAACTATCACATCTGCTCAAACTTTTATCTTCTATAGACGAAGGAGCAAATGTTTGTCAAAGGATTATTATGATTTCAGAAAGAAACAGACCTGTGCATCACAACAGAAGAAACACAAGAAAATCAACACCAGACACACAACAGACGAGACGAGTGCATTTGTCCAGCACCACGGGCACAAAGTCAAAAGAGATTTACAAAATAAGAAAGACATAAAATCACAATTTACACACAGCACAGGACACACGTGTGAAGTACGTCCTGGTTCTAGTCCTGACCCGAGCAGCAGTGTCTGGATGTTCTGGATGTTCTGGATGTTCTGGATGTTCTGGATGTTCTGGATGTTCTGTTCTGTGGCTCGTTTGGAGAGTCCAGTGATCAGGACGTTACAGTCGTCTAATCTACTGGACACAAATGCAGGATAAGTCTGAGTCTGGTTTGGACAGTTTAAAGTTTTACAGTTTTATGTTTTTAGATGTAAAAAGCTGCAGATGTTACTGATTTGATGTGTCTGTTAAAGTTCAAGTCTGAGTTTTTTGTTTTTCATGTTTTCATTGTATTATTCCTTTAGTGTCCTCATGGTCCTTTTCTGGTAACGTTTGTGATTTTTCTATATTAAAAGGGAAATGAATCTGTTTCTACTGTTGGAGAAATTACCATATTTCTTTGTGAATTGATTTGGGGGAGGGGCCTCGTACTATGAAAGGGGCAGGCTCCACCTTCTGCAAATATGTCAAATTATTTATTATTTTTTCACTATTTTGTGCACTTCTGGGAATAAAGTCACCAACAATATTTTTACTACGCCATATGTTTTTTCTTTTTCCACGACAATAAACTCAGGACAAGTTAAACAAAAAAAAAGGTTTAAATTAGAAAAAATGGAACTTATCTAACGATGGAGCTGTTCTAATCGATGCACTGGTTTATTTATAAAAAACAATAGACTTTTGTTACATAAGTGTACACAAAG
The DNA here is from genome assembly GCF_009829125.3 of Periophthalmus magnuspinnatus. NCBI lineage: Eukaryota > Metazoa > Chordata > Actinopteri > Gobiiformes > Gobiidae > Periophthalmus > Periophthalmus magnuspinnatus. The sequence continues at coordinate 33,736,150 of NC_047141.1, read as the reverse complement.
CTCAGGCGCCTGGCAGTAATTACAGTTACAGATTAGCATAAACCGTACAATGCGTCTGGGGTTTGACACGTGTGAAAGACCCAGCGTGGGCGCTTTATGCTCCGTCAAACAATGTAAGCTTGTTCTGTTTGCTGCTTGTTTTGTCCCCTCAACCTGGCAACCTGCACGTGCCAAGTTCCCCAATGAAAAACAAACCGTTAGCATCAGACTGAGGCCGTGACGACGCTCCACAAACACGACTCGTATAAGGGAACAAGTCAAGATCTTATATTTATCAAGTAGAATCAAGAGATTATCTGTTTACCAGCAAATAATTATTTAAATAGCGACTTAAAGTTGTTGTTGGTGATCATCTTTAAAGAAAATATGGAAAACCTGAAACATAACTCATATTTGGACATTTAAATTGTCAGTTAAGCAGCGTAAATGTAAGAACTTGAGTGAATAAATGCTCACAGTCATGTATCTTTGAACAAAAAATAAAGTATAAAGTGTAAAAATAGTGATTTGTGATATAAAGATTATTGGTCCTAAAATGGATCCTTGCGGGACCCCACATATTTCTTGCAACTAAAAATAAAACAAACTTAATCGGCCTTAGATGACACCGAAATAGTAAACAATCACATTTTTATGAAGTCCTTTTCCACCTTTAAGACACGTTACATAAAGGAAACACACACCAGCGCACACATTCACACACCAGCGCACACATTCACACACCAGCGCACACATTCACACACCAGCGCACACATTTACACATTCACACACATCAGCGCACACAACGGCAGTATTCATCTGTGGAGGCTGGAATCGCACCATCAACCTTCAGATCAGAGGATAAGCACTTCCCCTCTGAGCTCCGCCCAAAAACAGGTTATTTTCGATGTATTACATTTACCAGTTTTCCAGTTTGAGCTGCAGAGTCACAACAAGTTTGTGAGTCGAGTTTGAAACAAAAGCAATTCTTGACAAGTGATAAATGCACCAGCGAAGAAACAGAGAGAGAAACAGAGAGAGAAACAGAGAGAAACAGAGAGAGAAACAGAGAGAGAAACAGAGAGAGAAACAGAGAGAGAAACAGAGAGAGAAACAGAACTTTAAAACAAAAACATGGACTGGAGGAACGTTAGCGCTGAACAGATAAAAGTAATTACACTCACCTTGTTCCGGACGTTACCGTGGAAACCGCCATCGTCATTCAGGTCGTTTTATTTTGATCTTCACGTAAATAAGTTCTACACAGACACAGAGCTTAAAGTTTAAACCCTCCAGACTTTGACTCAAATCAACACGACTTTTTCAGATTTTATGGCAAAACTTTTCTCAGATTTTCTATTTAAATGATTGTAATTCCATAAATCCACTTCTTCAAAACCAGAGAATCTCCAAATGGGCGTGATTGACAGGTGGATTAGCCAATCAGGGACAAATGTGGTTCATCTATGTCGGAAAAAATAAAGGAAAACAATAACAACTTAGAGACACTGTCAATCAAACCTGTTGCTAAAACAGGAGCGACCTCGGGGAAAGAAGGACCTGATTTGTCTGTTATTAATGTTCATATCTTGATTTACAGACACAATAGTGAAATAAAAACCCCAGGATCATGTAGAGGGTTAATACGAACATTTAAGACCAGAATGAGTCTGAAACAGCAGAGACAGAGAGAGGACAGTTTAAATAAATAAATAAATAAATAAATAAACTTAAAATAATAATAATAATAATAAAAAAACTCCCTCAAAATAACTAAAAAAAAGAAAATAAACTAAAAAATAACAACCTCAAAACAACTTTATAATTATAATAAAAATAACTTAAAAAAAACCCTCAAAATAACAAAAAAAAAAAAAAAACACCCAAAAAACAAAAAAACCCAACTCAAAATAACAAAAAAAAACCCAACAAAAAACAAAACAAAACAAAAACTTAAAAAATAAAATCAAAACAACTACAAAAAAAAAAAAAAAAGAAGCCCAGGATCATGTAGAGCGGGTTGATTTGAACATTTAAGACCAAAATGAGTCTGAAGCAGCAGAGACAGAGAGAGGAGACGGTTTTTCAATATGAAGTGAATTGGAGCCAGAGTCGACGGAGCAGGAAGTGCGCCCACGATCACTTCCTGTTTGGAGGAGGGTGGCCGAGGATGTGGGGACCAGACCGATGTCAATCTGGATAAAAAAACACAGGCAGATCTCAGTGTGGAGCGTAGAAGCGCCACGACAGAGCGCCGCATTTACGACAAAGAGCGCCGCGTTTATGACAAAGAGCGCCGCGTTTAACATCATTTAGAGGCCAAAGTGGGCGGGGCAGAATAAGGTCAATAATAATCGCCCTTTAAATCATTTACTTTCCCTTTCCATACAATAACAGAGGTGCCCAAGGTCGGCGCGTTCTTCATTACCCACAGAGCTGTAACGAGCAGTCCCACACGCCGCTAACGCCGCGCCGGCCCGATGTCGCCGCAGAATACCAATGACCGCTGCATTAATACCACCACCTGTTTGTGGAGGACGATAAGAGTCGTAGCATTTTTCACAATTGCTCCTAAATCTTTTTAATGGCTGGAAACACATGGCAGGTAGAGCTAATAACTTCACATAAGCTACGGCTAATTTCCATCGGACCATATCCTCCGGCGGGATACACCCGACTCTGCAAGGAGAGGTCACCCGTAAAGTTTCTCAAATATCTCAGCGGAAAGGTAAAAGTGACAATAAAACAGAAGAATGCAGCGGGGAGCGGAGCAGCGGCTGACAGTGCACTTTGGAGACGCAGTAACTCGGCATAACGGCTTTTCAACACAATAATTTAATAATTTAAGTTGTACTATGATTTTTGGGATTTAGTGATAAACTTAAAGGCCCTGGATTTTTGGTAAATGGTCCAATTTTATACAGCGGCTTTTCCACCTGCAAGACTCAAAGAGGAACCAAGAACTAAGAAGAACTAAGGACTAAAAACGTACCTTTTTACCCTGGCCTACAGATAAACACCGGCTATTGTTTTATTGCTTTTACACCAACTGTCTTCTGTTTTTAATGTATTTTTTTACTGTAGCACTTTGAGATTTGTTGTTCAAATGTAAAGTGCGTTATAAATAAAATGTATTATTATTATTATTATTATTACACACATACATACATTTACACACATTCACACACATTCACACACATTCACACACAGACACTGGGGGCGAGGGGGGTTAAGTGTATAAAGTGTGTGGTGAGGGGTTTTACAGACAAAAACATACAGAATAATTGTACAAAATAAAGCTGATACTTCACTGTCCACTCATTTAAGACGCGTCTACTGCATTAAATGTGATTGGCCGTAGAATGTTGTGATGTCGTCTCAAACACTGTGAAAACTATTTCTTCTTCTCACTCTTTTTTTGGGCCAAAGTGAAAATAGCCATGACAATAACACTCTTTTGTGTCGTTATATTGGTGCTATTATTCATGTATTTTACACTGAGGAGGGTTTGTGAGAGACAGAGTGAGTTTGACTCCGTCCTGTAAAGGTCCAGATGGTCTGAGCTCACATCTTTTAAAAGATTGAACAGAGTCTGGAGACGAGTGTCCAGCTGCTCCAGCCTCTTCACTCGAGTGTCGTCTGTGGGAAACATCGTGTCTCCTTTTTGTGCCCAAAGAAACACGTTCAACTGAGATAAAACCACAGACTGTTTATATAATGGACGTAGCTAACCTGCTAGCACAGACTGTAAATCACAGTTAAATGTGTAAAGTTTATGTTCTACTGTTTCCTCCTCACACACAGACCTGGAGCTGTTTCGTTCACACAGACACAAAACTCTCTGTTCCACGGTGTGATGTTTATCCTGCTCTTGTTTTTTAATATTCACTCTATCTGCTCCTGACGGACGCCTGAATATCTCTCTGTCTCACAAAACCCATTTCCTCCTTTCACAGCTTCAGAATCAGGTTCTCACTTTATATAATTTGATTAACAGCCTTAAAAATGAGTATTTCCATTGTCCATAATTATCGAGACGTTTAACCTGCTCCTTTCCTCCGTCTCCGCAGCATCACTGCAGTAACAAACCCCCCTCTGGACCGCCCTCCTCCAGATCCGCTCCGGACTCGGTTCCCGGTGACAGTGAGTGGAAAGGACCTCCCTGATGATAACGTTTAGAGCCAGAAACCCACCGCTAATTTAAGTAGATGCCGATGCTTGTTCTGCCCTGTTCACTGCAGCCTGGAGCGTGGAGATAAGACATGACACGCCATTAATCAAACGACGAGGAACTTTGAACTAAAAAAACACACAAGGAAAAGAGCGGCGCTGTCCTCGAGCTAATACAAAGAGAGGGAAATTAGCTTAGCACAACACGGCCAAAACTGGATCAGGCTAAAATGGAAGGATTTATTGAGTGTGTTCACTTCAGTTTAACATGGACACATGATTAGCTTCATTTGGTTAGCTTAGCGTCATAGTAGCGAGAGCGTCCGCCCTGGTGGTCACAGTCGACCTAAACTTACTGTAGATCTACAGTTTAATAAAAACAGTTTGCTTCCTTTTACTGGGACAAAGTCATTTTTATTTGTATAATGTTTTTAATCCAACCTCAGGAGTAAAACGTCTGAGGCGTTTGTGTGTTTCAGATTACACCAGGATATTCTATAAGACAATAATATTTAAAACAGATAGGGGGCGCTAAAATTAATATTAATATTGTCTTTGAGGCGTTGAAGCGAACTGTTCAGGGGGCGGCTCATTTCACAATCTGCAAAAGTAATTTTTTGTTCTGAATCATAGACGGTTTATATGAATGGACATAGCTAACATGCTAACGGCGCGTTACAAACAGGAAGTGATCATAGGCGCACTTCCTGCTCCATCGACTCGTCATTCTGGTCTTAAATGTTCGTATTAACCCTCTACATGATCCTGGGGTTTTTATTTCACTATTGTGTCTGTAAATCAAGATATGAACATTAATAACAGACACATCAGGTCCTTCTTTCCCCGAGGTCGCTCCTGTTAGCATTAGCAACAGGTTTGATTGACAGTGTTGCTAAGCGCCCGCTCTCTGCTAAACCAGCGGTGTGGGCGGGAAGAGGCATTACCTTCAACAGCCTCGCTCCTGATTGGCTCTTTGGTTGCTATGACACTCGGCTCCAGACGCTATAACGGCCTCAGCTGGAGGAGCAGCGGCTCTACTCTGAGCTCCTCCCGTGTGACACTCTCCATGTTCTTAACTTGTATTAAAAGTTAAACAAATACATTTTATACAGCTCTGACAGACAGCGATGCCCCGCCCACTTTACGTGTTCGTGGTCATTGATCAGCGGCGGTCTGAAGCTCAGGGGGCGTTAAAGTAGCTACGTCTTTATCAGTCTGTCCCGGGGCGGCTGTGGCAGGAGAGGAGGGAGATCGATGCGACTCACACATTTCCAGATTAAAACAGCAGAAGATAAATTCAGGTTTTTCGTTTCTTTTACAGAGTTTATAAAAACGTTCACATAAAGTACAGGATTTCTGGCGAGGCTTGATTTAAATACCACTTTGAAGTCGCGTGTATTGTACGGCCTCTTCAAACCCACATTTCATTTCAATTTCACAGCGCCTCTGCTCGACCTATTTCTGTATCCCAGGGCAGCGCCGGGGCTGGAGACGCCGCTCGGGCCACGGCGACACGACGAAGACGGAGCCAGAACAATGCATATTAAGTGAACTCTGCGGCGGCGTCTCCTCTCGAGAGCCTCTCGTCTTCATCTGATCCACATTATAACTCGGGCTTTGATGTGGCTCCTCATGACCTGAGCCGCAGGGAGAAGGACCTGAGTCTGAACAAACCACAGAGAGTTTGGGACTGAAGAGCCGTTTAAATGAAACAAACATTTATTTATTTGGATTTAAGGAAGACATAATGTTTTTATCTTATATTTTCTATTAAACTTTCACATCATCACATATCATTTATTTTATTAAGCAAAACGTGTCTCCACAAATAGTTTATATAAATGGACGGAGCTAACGTGCTAACCACCGCCGCGCTCTGAACAGGAAGTGACCATGTGCGACTTCCTGCTCCATCGACTTGTCATTTTGGTCTTAAATGTTCGTATTAACCCTCGACATGATCCTGGGTCAAGATCTGAACATTAATAACAGACAAATCAGGTCCTTCTTTCCTTGAAGTGCGCAGTTAGCATGATAGTTGTTGTTGGTAAAATTCCGCTCTGGTCTGTGAAAGTTGTGAAAACTGTTTATAAACTCATCATGGTGAGTAATTAGGATGTTCAACTTTGGACCTGACATAACACGCCCACTGTGCCACGCCCACTGTGACACGCCCACTGCGACACGCCCACTGTGCCACGCCCACTGCGACACGCCCCCTTCGACACGCCCACTGTGACGTCCGCTCTTCCGGCTCACAGTAATAATTCTTCTTTTTGACATTATTTTTCTTTTCTTTACAATAAAAATGTCTGTGTTAATAAAAGTTTAATGCCAGACTGTGACATTTATCATTCATCTCCATGGAGACGAGCAGCTGACTGACCTTCCACCTGAAAAGTTCCACAGTTCATCTTTACATTGGTACATTTTTGTAACCACGACAACAGCTGTGAGTGAACGACACAAACACGGCTCTGAACCTCCACCCAACCCTCAGGCTGAAGTGTCCTGCTCACAGACACAACGGCAGAGCGAGCGCTGACACTAAAACTAAAGTTTTTAAAATTTGTGTAAAAACGGTTCTCGTCTCGTTGTAAACACTCGGCCAATTAGCCGCGGCGGAGCAGAGTTTGCTGTTGTCGGTCTTTGGTTTGTTACTTTCTGTATGAAATGTCAAACTGTGACATTCAAAGGTCGGGGGCATGTCAGCACTTCTGATCTGCACTCAACTCCTCCGTCTCCAGGGAAACGCACAAACTGTCAGTCAAACACACGCCTCTAATCGCTCCGTCGAAGACAAAGTTTGTTTGGCAAATTATCTACAAACGGTTCATGTTTTATCGGCTCATGTTCACTGGAGTCTGGACAGATGGAACAGGCTAATCTGGAGCTAACGTCCAACCACCAGTGTCATAGCAACCAAAGAGCCAATCAGGAGCCAGGCTGGTGAAGGTAACGCCCCCGCCCACACCTCTGGTTTAACAGGGAGCGGGCGCTTAGCCACACTGTCAATCAAACCTGTTGCTAACGCTAACAGGAGCAACCTCGGGGAAAGAAGGACCTGATTTGTCTGTTATTAATGTTCAGATCTGGATTTACAGACACAAAAGTGAAATAAAAACAGGATCATGTGGAGCAGCTGAAACATTTGTGGCAAAAATATTTCCAGGACGAACAGTTTCATTTTTTTTTTCCTCAACACCCGTTATCCAAATGTATAATCCAGGATTGTTAGTGTCAAACTGTAAAACGTCTTCATCAAATACAAACAGATGAATAATAAAGTTTGACTCAAACATGAAAATGAAACACAACTCCAGTGTGTGAGGAGGATTAAACCGACAACAGGAGCTTTAACTTCTCGTCATGTGGAACTCTGTGGGTGATGCTAACAGTTTGTAGCGTTTGTTAGCATAGCGTTAGCATAGCGCTGCTCTGATATTGTTTAAATCTCGTTCCACACGGGGGAGTTTCCCTTTGGACGATTAAACTGTGGCCGTGTGAGTCGAGTAAAGAGAAAAACACAACATGAATGTGTTTACAAGCCCCTCCTCCTCCTCCTCCTCCTCTCCTCCTCCTCTCCTCCTTCTCCTCTCCTCCTTCTCCTCTCCTCTCCCCCTCCTCTCCTCCTCCTCTCCTCCTCCTCTCTTCTCCTCCTTCTCCTCCTCCTCCTCCTCTCCTCCTCCTCTCCTCCTCCTCTCCTCCTCCTCTCCTCCTCCTCCTCCTCTCCTTCTCCTCCTCTCCTCTCCTCCCCCCCTCTCCTCCTCCTTCTTCTCCTCCTCCTCTCCTCCTCCTCAGTTCCACCTCAGACCAGGAGGGGGCAGAGTTCAGCCTGAACGAGGACCATTTAAAATCATAAACATTTATATAAAATATGTTTTATTTTGAAAAAGAATAGAGACTTTATTCATAACGAGAACATTGTTTATTAAAGGTGCAATATGTAACTTTTTGATGAAGACTTATTACTGGAGATGTTAGTGCTGTGCCTGGAATGTTCCGCAGTTTGGCATTACACACTCGTCATGGTCACATGTTTAAGCACTTTTCCACGTTCAGATCTGTGGAGAGGCGTTTAGATTAAATAAAACAATAATATCTCCATGGAGACGAGCAGGGAGCTGTTACATAATGTGTCTTTAAGGTCCATGTTTAGTCTGTTTATATAAATGCACACGTCTAACCTGCCGCCGTCTTACAAACAGGAAGTGACCATGACCTCACTTCCTGCTCCATTGACGTGTTACTAAGGGGCGTTACCCTCACAGCCTGGCTCCTGATTGGCTCTTTGTTGCTATGACGCTCTGTGGGGAAAGTGTCAGACGTGTTGGATTAAATGAGATGGATTTTATTTCAGATTAATTTGTCAAACATAAAAATCAAAACACAGAAAGATAAAAATGTCAGAGGAGATTATGAAGGAGACAGATCGACTCAACGACACGGGAACGTCCTCTGTCCAAGGGCGGGGCTGGAGGTGGGGCTGGAGGTGGGGCTGGAGGTGGAGGTGGGGCTGGAGGTGGGGCTGGAGGTGGGGCTGGAGGTGGAGGTGGGGCTGGAGGTGGGGCTGGAGGTGGAGGTGGGGCTGGAGGTGGAGGTAAGGCTGGAGGTGGGGCTGGAGGTGGGGCTGGAGGTGGAGGTGGGGCTGGAGGTGGGGCTGGAGGTGGAGGTGGGGCTGGAGGTGGAGGTGGGGCTGGAGGTGGAGGTGGGGCTGGAGGTGGAGGTGGGGCTGGAGGTGGGGCTGGAGGTGGAGGTGGGGCTGGAGGTGGAGGTGGGGCTGGAGGTGGAGGTGGGGCTGGAGGTGGGGCTGGAGGTGGAGGTGGACTTTGACCCAACAATTTCGGCCATTTTTGATCCTGTTCAAAACTGTGTGTTCTCGTCTCGCTCTTGTCTTGTAGAAGAGGAGGGAAGAAGGAAATGAAGGGAGGAGGAAGAGACGGGGGGAGGACAGAAGATCGACAGGAGGAGAGGGAAAGGTGGAGGACAGGGGAGAAGGAGTAGGAGAGGAGGAGGAGGAAAAGGAGAGGAGGCAGAGGGAGAAGAGGGAAAGGTGGAGGACAAGAACAAGGATGACAGAAGAAAGGAGTGAAGAGGAGACAAGAAGAGAAGGAGGGAGAGGAGGCGGAGGAAAGGAGGAGCAGGAGGAGAAGGAGGAGGAGGAGGCTGCTCGGAGGATAATCCTGCAGTGAGGTTTCCCTGCAGTGGGCCTGTGTGACCAAAGGGGGGCAGTCTAATCCTACAGTGGAGCTGAGGTTCATCTGGAACATTTAAAACATAAAGAAACACAGAGATTTAAAATAAACATGTAACTGGAAAATAAAAAGAGAGAGATGAAGATGAAATGAAAATGTGTCAAAGATTAAATCAGACGTGTTCAAACTGTTCACATGTTTCTCCTGTTTCAGTCGTTTCTTCTTTTTGAGCCTCTGAAGTTGAATTTGGACTGATTCATGTTTGAGTTTAATCTTTAACCTCCCCCACTCCACGCCCACTGCGCCCCGCCCACTGTGACACGCCCACAGTGCCACGCCCACTGTGACACGCCCACTGTGACACACCCACTGCGCCCCGCCCACTGCGCCCCGCCCACTGTGACACGCCCACTGTGACACGCCCACTGTGACACACCCACTGCGACACGCCCACTGCACCACGCCCACTGTGCCACGCCCACAGTGCCCCGCCCACTGTGACACGCCCACAGTGCCACGCCCACAGTGCCACGCCCACTGCGCCCCGCCCACTGTGACGTCCGCTCTTCCTTCTCCAGTTTTATTTTCTTAATCGTTGATACTCGTAGATTCTGCAGCGTCGCGTCGTCATTTTGGTACAAATATAAAAACGCTCTGCTCTAGTGTGACGTGCCTCTGTCCATAGGGGGCGCCACAGCCACACGACTCTTTATCGTCATGACGTTTACGGCGACGTCAGCTCCTACTACAGTTTTTGAACTTGAACTCAGCTGGACTTGTTTCTTTTATTTTGTGTTTTTAGGTGAATTTTGTGATTTAAATGTGTAAATTATCACAGAGATGAGAACCATAGAGACACAAGTCGTTCTTCCGAGCTCATAAACTCGCTCCACATTAAACCAGTCCACGTTCTCGTCTCACCAGTCGATTCATTTTCTCCTAATGCGTCCTCCATTTGTCTGAGTGATAAGACAAAAGCTCTCTCCATTTTGAACTTTGACCTTTTTGGAGCGGCGGACGTCGGCCGTGATGTGAGGAGCTGAATCGATGCTTATCAAGAGAAACGGAGCCACTGGATTACACCTGTCCATCAAACAACAACAACGGAACCTCACGGCGTCTACTGATCGATCGAGCAAAGTAACCAGCCGGGAAGGAACGGCCGGGAAGGAACGGCCGGGAGGGAACGGCCGGGAAGGAACGGCCGGGAAGGAACGGCCGGGAGGGAACGGCCGGGAGGGAACGGCCGGGAGGGAACGGCCGGGAGGGAACAGCAAGGAATGAACAGCCAGGGGGGAACAACCGGGAGGGAACAGCCAGGAACGAACGGCCGGGAGGGAACGGCCGGGAGGGAACGGCCGGGAGGGAACGGCCGGGAGGGAACGGCCGGGAGGGAACGGCCGGGAGCGAACGGCCGGGAGCAAACAGCCAGGAACGAACAGCCAGGAACGAACAGCCAGGAACGAACAGCCAGGGGGGAACAGCCAGGAGCGAACAGCCAGGAGGGAACAGCCAGGAGGGAACGGCCGGGAAGGAACGGCCGGGAAGGAACGGCCGGGAGCGAACGGCCGACCGGCCAGGAGAAGCAAGGAAAAGCCAGGAGAAGAACAGCCAGGACTAAACCAAGATTAAACAACAGCAAACGAGCGTGTCACACACACAGTGAGAGCTGGTTCTAACTGAAGAAACACAAACTTCTCAGTTAAAATTTAACATTTGCAAAACGACAAACAGAAATTTATCTCAGCAAAAGGCAAAGTCTCAGTGTTTCATTCACGATCATCATCCTCCAAAAGAAAAATGAAAGATCACATTTTTATACAGCGGTTTTCCACCTTAAAGTCACACAAAACACTTCACACACACACACACACACACATACACACACGCGCGCACCCGCATTTATATAAACAGTCTGTGCTTCTTCCTGTGTATCTGAGGTTGTAGGCGTTTGTCTGTGCCGTGTGTTGTGATTGGCTGACAGGTGGATGTGAGCGGCTGTGATTGGTCCAGCGTCGTCAGAGAAAGTCGTCGTTGAGTTTAAATCGCCAAAAGTGATTCCCGGAGCTTTAACTTTTATTTCCAGTGAGTAAAACTGAAGCTGTGGATAAGTACGTCTTTTATGTTTTATTTCTGATTCAGACTTTTTCTTGATATACTTTGTAAAAAAAAAATTATATTAAAAATCCTCAAAATTAAAACACGTCATTGCTGCAAAAACAACATGATGTTTTTTGTTTTTTTATGTTTTGTATGTGCTGCTCTGAAACAGTTTGGTGCTCGTAGCTCCATGACTTTGACTTCACAGGAGATGCATTATTCATTTTTTTATCTACAAACCTGTTCTTTTTATTTATTTCTTTTTGGGTGTGACTTTTTCCTTGAGTTTACAGTTTTATCGTGACGTCTTGTGCGATGCTAATGTGGTCGACAGTTTACCCGTCTCCTTCACCTCGTCTCCTGCGGCGCTGTTTGCTTTTTGATATTTTTATTATGTTATTTTATTTATTTATTACTCATTTTTGTTTTTAACTATAGCTGTTGTCATTATTTTCCAGGCGAATAACACAATTTCTGCTTTTGTACAAGAATAATTTTGTCATATCCGACCTCGTTGTGGAAATTCGCTCATTAAGACGAAGAGATTATTATTAGAACATTAATTAAAACAAAAGTAACTGTCACAAAGACGCAGACAAGTGAACTCAAAATGAAAAGGGTTTATCACAAAAAAGACAGAGTCGGGTCGGGGGCTGAAAGAGTTAGAAGAAGAAAAATAAAAACAAATTAATCAGAAAAATGTGATGAATCAAACGAGGTCAAGCAGTAAAATCCCACAGGAGGAAAAACGGAGGATCTGGCAGCGTGTGGAAGAACGAGCTGAGTCTTTGGACGGTCGCACACTTCGAAGTACAGTTCAAAGGGCCCGGCGGACGAAGGACGAAGGATGAAGGGTACTCCTCCCTCCATCGCAAAGGCCGTGTCGAAATGGTACAGTCCAACGCCACAGAGCGAACGCCAACCGCTGAGAAATACGACGGTTCAATCATGACATAAACGTGTGAAATGGAATCATCACAGTTTTACTTTTAATTCTTTATTGTTTCATAGAAGAGTCGAGGTGTCGTCACAGTCGTTTATTTGTGTTTAGATTGAATGAAGTGAGGAATTATATAATGTTACGGGTGTTTTTTTTTCCCAGTTGTCGTTAGTATTATTAGTATTACACAACTTTAACAAAATATACCTTGTTCCTCCCGTAGAGTCCCGCCGTTGCATGATGGGATACAGAAGTGCGTGAAGTCCACTCGTCTTTACGCTTCGTTCGTGGTCGATCTCCATGGAAACGCAGGGCACATTTTTGGCCACGTTCGTCGGGGGGAACGGGACAGGTCTTGTCGCGCCGGAAGTGACGTAAATGTCCTTCAAGTGCAGCCGGCGGAGTGAGAAACCGTCACGTCCTGAGTCGTCCACAGGTTGGACTTTGTTTGGCGACGGGCGGCAGAACATTTACTCGTCTCATTATTAGATAAATAAAATTATATAACACGTTTGGGTCAGTTTTGTCTTATAATAAATGGGAATAAATGCTGTTTTCAGTTGGTTGAGTTTGGCGTGATCCTCTCTCCATAGATCTAACTTGGCCCACTGGTTCACCTGTTTGTCTCCATGGAGATAGATACAGAGATTTAATGCCGTACAGTGGAAGTTTCTAGGCTAAAGTTTCTTCTTTTAGACAAACATACGACATAAATGAACATTTCAGACTCAAATTTCCCCAAATCTTTCCAATTTTCCAGAATGTTTGACTCGAGTTTCGTGAACCTCCTGAATTCAGTTTAAACACTTTCCATTCGTCTTTTTTTAGTGTCTGAGCGTTTTACAGAGCGATCAGCAGAAGAGAGCGAGTCTTAATTAAATATTGTGTCCGTTAATTATAAAAACGAATCAGGCCGACTAAGCCCTTCTGTTCAGCTGTTCCACGCCGTCTTCTCCGATGGCGGACATTTTATCTCGGCGAGAGGCCGGTCATTCACGGCTCAAATGTAATTTCGTTCTATTGTCTGCGCCGGTCGTTTTCATTATGGCCGATGGCGCCGGGGCAGTGACGGGGCAGTGATGGGGCAGTGATGGGACAGTTAGAGACAGGTGCTCCTCTGGCTGCACAAAATGGAGGAGGAGGGTCGTAAGAATCCGCCCGACGCTAATGGTCAAATGTCAATTAATACAGAAGACGTTTTGTGCGATGGAGCGATTCGGGGAATAGATGGATAACGGCGTTAAACTGCCCACTGCCCTGAAGCCGCTTCAATTGGATTTGGATTAAATTATGGGATAAAACTGTGGCTCAGCTGGTAGAGCGTTTGCCCACTGATCTGAAGGTTGTCAGTTTGAATCCCGCTCTCGACATAAACATCACTGATACAGCGTCAGATCCACCGACCCACAGGTCGTTGGGGCGATTCCAGTGATTCCCTTTCCCTTGGCTGCTCTGGCCCAGGACATCATTGTAAATAAGAATTTGTTCTTAATGTTTTGCCTAAAGGTAAAATAAAGGTTAAATTAAATAAATAAAAGGTTCCCACAGATGAATGTTGCCGTTGTGTCCTTGAGCAAGACACTTTATGTCATTCCTTGATGTAAAACTCTTTGAAGGGGGAAAAACCCTCTAGTTTATTACACTTTTTCATGGCGATACCACACATTTTGGTATTCATCCATCCATCCAGCAGTCTAAGCAGGGACTCCCAGACTTCCCTCACCCCAGACATGTCCTCCAACAGCGGCTCTACTCTGAGCTCCTCCCATGTGTCCGAGCTCCTCACCCTCTGTCTGAGCGCCCAGTCACTCTGCAGAGGAAACTCATTTCAGCCGCTTGTACCTGTGATCTTGTCCTTTTGGTCATTACCCAAAACTCATGACCATAAAATAAAATCAAGAAAAATCAGAGTTTTGACTTTGGACTCAGCTCCTTCTTCATCACAACAGACGACACAGAGACAACATCACAACAGACACAGAGACAACATCACAACAGACGACACAGAGACAACATCACAACAGACGACACAGAGACGACATCACAACAGACACAGAGACGACATCACAACAGACGACACAGAGACATCATCACTGCAGACGCTGATCCTCCTGTCGATCTCACGCTCCATCCTCCTCAGTCGATACAAGACCCTGAGATCCTTCAGCTCCTCCACTTTGATACTCACACACTCAAAAACCCGTGAGTGCATTTTTGATATCGATACCACTACTCGATACTCGTCTAACCTTATTTATGAAGACATTTCAATAAATATATGTGTAGCCGTATAAAAAAGGGGTTTAAATAGTCTGAAAAAGACGTCTGGCGAACACGGGTCAGTCCAAAACGCAGCTCCTGAAATGGACCTAAAATGAATGACCAGCCCTGGAATTTACATTTGTTAATCAGTGTAATGATTCTTCGATACGATACTGCCGTCCTGTACCAGTTAATAATCATTTTTTTCTCCTGCAACTACAACTATTCCTAATAATGGTCACACGTTAAAGCGTTTTACATCGATGAACCTCTCCCTCGCGCAGACACTGAGGCGAGGGAGCGTTCGCAGCGTTGAGGAGGCTGCTCGTTCTGCTGCTGAGGAGGCTGCTCGTTCTGCTGCTGCGTTGGCCCTTTATATGAATGCTCTCCTCTCATTGGCTGACAGGGACATACGCCACAGGTATTAAGAAACTTTGCAATCACGATCCCAAACCCAACCTCCCTCAAGTACAAGATGGCGGCTTCGTTTTTCTCTGTTTTTTCTTCGTTTTTTTTTAAGTACTTTTCAAACGTCTTGGAGGGAGGATTGTGCCGTTCTGTCCACTCAGGGCTTACGCTGCAGTTAAGTGCTCTGGGTCCCTGGAGGAGAGCTTAAGTCGCCTCTGTCTGCTGTCCATTATAATGTGCAAATAAAGATATTCTGGAGCTTAAAGGCGTCGCTCAAACGAACTCGACGGCTTGAGCGACGCCACATACAGTCACTTTTCCTACAGATGTTACAGTGTCCATGTTCTGGATTAGACAAAGCACATTTAGAGTGTACACAGTCATAGTCAGCAAATGGTAAATGAGTTCTTGATTGCGAGACTAAAATCCCCAGTGCGATGTACTTTTCTAATGGTGTTATTTTGAAGGAGCTCATTTAAATTCACATTAGGTAGAAGTGCTGTAGACAGAGGTGTGCTTCGTCAGACTGTGTAGGAGGAAAATTAATGCAAATCATGGTCCAAAAGTCGAGTTTGAGGCGGAGAGAAGCCAGCAGAGGCGTGAGAGCGGCGGCTGCACCGGAGGACGGCCCCCGGGTCTGTGTAAACACGACGTTACATTATCTGGTCGGTTTGGAAACTGTGAAAGGAGTTTGTAGCTTTCACAAACCGTTTGGCACATTTTGGGGATGTGCACGGCGGCGTTAGACCTGAAAAATCAATAAATAAATAGAATTGGGATGTTTCTGACAAGTGTAGAGCAGATTAACGATGAAAAAGTAAGTTTCTGTTCAGAGTGCGCAGAGTAAACATCACCAGGAGCATCGGCCTTTGATAAAACACTGAAACATTTACTGAGAAACTATTACAAGAATCTGCTGCATTTCAGAACCTGTTTAAAGAGGCTCCACGGACAGAAAGAAGCGACTGAGTGAGTCTGACGTCACGACCACGAGTGTCATAGCAACCAAAGAGCCAATCAGGAGCCAGACTGATGAAGGTAAAGAAGGAGCAGAGAAATAAAACCCCAGGATCATGTAGAGGGTTAATACGAACATTTAAGACCAGAATGAGTCTGAAGCAGCAGAGACAGAGAGAGGGGACAGGAAGTGCGCTCATGATCACTTCCTGTTTGTAACGCGGTGGCTAACAGATTAGCTATGTCCATTTATCTATACAGTCCGGGGTCTAAACTAAATGTTTCTATATAAAGACAGATTCAGATTTGATTGGTTGTCAGTCAAATACAGAGAGACTGCGTCACAAAGACACGTTTGGACGATTTACACCATCGACTTTATCACTGTCGTCCCTCAGCCTCAGTGTCGCCATCAGGGAAATGAGCTCCACTTTATAATAACTCATTTAATTAACCTTAATAAAGAATCAACAGAGACGTACGGTCACTGTCCCCGTCTGTTTTAAAAATGGACCATGAGCCTGGAATAAAATTAACTGAATCTATAGACTGTTTATATAAATGGACAGAGCTAACCTGCTAACGCCGCGTTACAAACAGGAAGTGATCGTGTCGCACTTCCTGCTCCATCGACTTTGGTCTTAAATGTTCGTATTAACCCTCTACATGATCCTTTTTATTTCTCTGCTCCTTCTTCACCTCCATCAGTCTCACTCCTCATTGGCTCTTTGGTTGCTATGACACTCGTGGTCAGAACTCATCATCCCTCTAACTGCTCCAGCCTCTTTTATTGAATCTGGCAAAGATAAAAAAAACAAACAGTGCGCCCTCTGCTGGATTAACGTGTCATGACACAGAGCAAACGGACTGACACCTTTTGTTTCGCGCTTCAAAACTCTGCAGCGTTTGATGCTCTAAACATAATTTGGTTGTTTTCTACGACAATGAGAATCAAATCTGTCAAATCTCCTCAAAAAAGTCTTTGTCTTTTTGTAAAACACAATAACTTCACAATCAGAGAATGATTTCCTGACCAAACCGAGGCGGAAACCAACAAAAAGCAGCATCACATTCCTGCAGTTTCATAATGATGTTTGGATAATGGCGGACGCGGCTCGCATTGTACCGAGTTTTTTTTGTTTGTTTTTTTTAACAAAGAATCAAAGTGTGGTTGTCAAAAGCAGCTCCTGTTTCAAACACGTGAAGCTTTGAAGTAAAATGATCCAATTACAGAGTCTGTTATGCTGAGCCGTGTTCTTCATGATAAACTCGTCTTTATGTTTGTCTTTGACGCTGATTTTGAATTGTTCATAAAATAAAGTTGAACCGTCGCCACGGCGACAGGACGGCGAGTTTTAACAATTACGTTAACGTGGACGTGCTGCATTTAGGCTCATCTTCAGCGGGAGGTTCATGTGTGATGCTCAGAAGGTTCCAGAGTTAAACCCACGCTGTTTCAGTCCAAACGTTCAATGTAAAAGTTGTATTAAAGATGCACTGCGTAACTTTTCTGGGGCAGTGTTCACAAGCGTCTGCATCATTCCCTGGAAATATGACGTTAAAATGAAACATTCTCCACAGAAATAGATACGATTTATCCCAAACTGTGACAGAAAATACTCAAAGGAACAACATCTCCATGGAAACAAGCAAAAGGAGGTGGTTCTCCAGGACAAATGAGTCAGGTCTGTGGAGATGCAAGTCCACACTTAGGAAACATGTTTTTCTACATTTTTCAGTGCAATAAACAAAAGTTGCTCAAAAAAAAGAAAAGAAAAAGAAAACTTAAAAAAACAGTGTTATTGTGCGTGTGCTCCTCTCTCCATAGATCTGACTCATAACTTGGCCTGGTTACATACATTACAAAAACAGACCTGGACTTGTGTTTTGTTTCATTCACATGTTTGAGTCACTTTATTATTAGTCTGTTACATCTACAAAGCTCAAAATGCGACGTTCCACCTTGTGATGTCATCAAGTGGTAGTTTTCATGTTAACTCCTCCTTTTACCTTTAGTTCAGTCGAGATAAGAGACAACTCCAGGACTGAAATGATCCAAATGATTCTATAAATGAAGGTGTGTGGAGTTTAAAAACACAGTGGAGCACTTCCTGTATCACCACATGATGACATCACAAGGTGGAACAGAGTGTTTTCAGTTTGAGAGAAGAACTCAGCCTAAATCTGCAGGTTTGTGTGTTAAATGTGTGAGAATGAAACAAAACACAACTCCAGGTCTGAGTGTGATGATTAAACATTAGATCAGATCAGAAAACAGTGATTTATTGTCTCTTTAAAGAAAACACTTTTATTCAGGTAAAATCTAAACCTGTTTGGATTAAAAATAAAAAGTAAAGTAAAGTAAAGTAAAGTAAAGTAAAGTAAAGTAAAGTAAAGTAAAGTAAAGTAAAGTAAAGTAAAGTAAAGTAAAGTAAAGTAAAGTAAAGTAAAGTACAATAATCTGTGCTCTGGTTTTGGAGTTTGAATCTTTTGCTTCAGTGAAAAACTTTTCATAGATTTGATGCTTTTTAACAGCGAGAGACGACCTGGTCAAAGTGGAAGCAATTTTCAGTTTATCAGAAATAAAACAAAAGGAAAAAAAAGCCACAAACATCTGCAAATGGAATAAAACACAAACTGAGGTCAAGATGTTTTCAAATCAACACAAAAACAAAAGAGCTGCCAAGACGTCTGTAAAAAAACACGTGGGAAATTGAGATTTTTATTTCTCTCCTTTGGTCCATGTGGGAAAATAAAACTGAAATGAGAAAACTTTAGTATCAAGTTCAACCTTTTTCTGTAAAAGTCAAAGGTCAAGACCAGCTGAGCCGATGAAAACAAGACGGAGAGAAGTTATGAGCTGAAGTTTTTATGTTCTTTTTCTACAGTCGCAGCTTTAAATGTTCCACAAACTGAAACGATCAAAGATTTAATTTAATTTGATTGAGTTTCTTTTTGCAGAGCTGGTCCTGGGACGATAACGTGGCTGAAGTCGAGATCTTAAACTCCGGTGTTAAGTTGAAACTCTCGAGTATTTTGGAAAAGTCCAGCTGAAGTTTGGACTGTGCTGCGTTCAGGTACTGCAGGGAAACTGAAATGCCATTTGAGTCCATTGAACGTGACATTATTTCCCCCCTCACGCTGGCTCGCCGCGTGACCTTTACAGCGAGCTCCAGGCCCCGGCTCCAGCGAAACGCCCTTCGATATTTGGTAGCGCGGCGGCTAATTGAATCTACAGGATTGTGAGTGAACCGGGGGCAGCGACGATGAGACGGGAGCTGCCCAAAAGCTCTTTAATTTGATAGAAAAGCTGCTCCTCCTGACAGTTTGACACCGGCAGAGAGAAAGGGCAGAATACACAGGAGGAGGGGGTAAAAGGGCAGAGCGAGGAGGACGAGGGCAGAGGGTTTGAGAGAGAGTGAGTCTGGAGGGACAGGACGTGTGTCAGATCATCAAACAAATGTAAATATTAAACAAAGACAACCCGAGTAAACAGAAAACGCAGCTTTTCTGTGATTATTTGATGTTTTAAGAGAAAAAAACTGTCCAAACCTGCGTGATCCTGTGTGGAAAAGTCAGTCTCCTCTTCTTAAATGATGAGGTTAATCATATTTTTGTGGAAAGCTGAGTTCAGTTTCAGAGCCAAACCCAGGCCTGATGATGCCAGAACTTTCCTGTCTGACAAAGTGAAGTCGGCCATATTGAACCCGACGCGTCACGCCACGATCCAAAGAAATTAAAGAGCAAAAAACAAGAAGGTTTAATTGACACGTCTCGGTCTTTGGGACTCCAGCGAACCACAGTGAGAGACATTATCCACAAATAGAGAAATCACGGTGCAGTGGTGAATCTTCAGTGACCGACCTACAAAAACGACCCCAAGAGCACAACGACGACCGATCCAAGAGGTCACAAAGGAACCACAACAACATCTAAACAACTGCAGGCCTCACGTGCCTCAGGAAAGGTCAGTGTCCATGACTCAACCAGAAGAAAGACACGAGGCAAAAATGGCAGAGCTCCAAGGACAAAGCCACTGATGACAAAAAGAACGTAAAAGAACAAAAAAGAAGAACATAAAAGAAGAACATAAAGGCTCGTCTCACGCCAAAAAACATCCTGATGATCCTCAAAGCTTTTGGGAAAATGTTCTGTGGACTGATGAGACAAAAGCTGAAGTTTTTGGGAGGAGTGCATCTCCGTTACATCTGGAGTAAAATGAACAGAGCATTTAATAAAAAGAACATCGTGGCAACAGTGACACACGGTGGTGTCGTGGGTTTGGGGCTTTGCAGCTTCAGGACATGGACCATGAACTCTGCTCTACCAACAAACCCTGAAGGAGAACGTCCATCAGTTTGTGACCTCAGACTGAAGGGCACTTCTGCAGGACAATGATCAAAACACAGCAGTGACTTCACTTCTGAACGATGTAAAAAACTAAATGAGGGTTTTGGAGTTTCCTCGTCAAAGTCCAGACCTGAACCCAGTGGAGATGCTGCGTGATCTTAAAAAGGAGATTAATGCTCAAAAATGTGGCTGATTTAAAACAATTCTGCAAAGAAGAGTGAGTCAAAACTTCACAAAACTCCTCCAGAGTGAAATAAAAGACTCAGTGATATAAAAGACTCAGATATAAAAGACTCAGTGAAATAAAAGACTCAGATATAAAAGACTCAGTGAAATAAAAGACTCAGATATAAAAGACTCAGATATAAAAGACTCAGATATAAAAGACTCGACTGCAGCTGCTCAGGTTCAACCAGTTTTTCACATGGGCCATGGAGCTTTTTTCCCTTAATAAATACAATCTGTGCTTAAAACTGCAAAACTTGTGATTTCTTTGTCTATTTTTTAAGTTTTCTTGATCTGAAATGGCTCAGAGCGACAAAGGTGCAGAAAAAGTGATAAATCTGTGAGAGGCAAATACTTTTTCACACAGTATATTCATTGTACTTCATGACTCAATACCACAGCTGTTATTAGAAATGCATTAGCCACAGAACGACCTTTGACCTTTGACAGCCGCCAGTGCAAATGTGGACTTCAATGAAAGTCAATAAAAAGTCAATTATGGTTATAATAGTTATTCTGCCACACGAGAGTCCAAACCCTCGTCTGTGCAGATCCCAGGGCGTCTCCAGGGCGACTCTATTATGGACTTAAGTGTCACAATCACATGGATTATACGTCAAATTAGGATTATTTCAACTCATTTTTCCATTGACTCAGACTAAAACGAGACATGTGCCCTTCACTTCTTTACACAGTCTGTGGAAGAACAAATCACACAAAACAAACAAAAACCAAATCTGCAGCGATGGCAAAGTCCTGACAAAATCCACACACATTTCACCAGATTATAATCCAGAAATAAACATTGACTTTTTTTTTAGCTTTTAATCGCGTTACTGTTCCCTCTTCATCCATGAAGTTGTATTTTGCTTCACGTTTGATGATTCTTCTGCAGTAAATCCATCATGAACATTTGCTTTGAATTTCCCCAGAATTGTTGCATCACAGGTAAAAAACCCGATGAACTTTTCCAAGACGATAAATAAAAGTAAACCTCGACTTTACGTTACCTTAAAGAGCCTGGACTCGATTTTTTTTTTTGCATTTGGTCAAACAAAAAAGTGCAGAT
The DNA here is from genome assembly GCF_009829125.3 of Periophthalmus magnuspinnatus. Classification (NCBI taxonomy): domain Eukaryota; kingdom Metazoa; phylum Chordata; class Actinopteri; order Gobiiformes; family Gobiidae; genus Periophthalmus; species Periophthalmus magnuspinnatus. Next base: position 33,714,495 of record NC_047141.1, on the reverse strand, counting down.
ATTTTCTATAAACAGCTGCTGAGATTAAAATCATAGTTTGTTTTTTTTTGTCCAAGAATTAATAATTGCACAGTTACAGTAGCGTTACCTTTACCATCGTGAGGAAACTGATCTCAGGCCTCATGAAAACCACTTTAAACTCAGTAATGAGGAATGCATGGACTTTTTAAATAAACTACTTCTGTTTTTTCACGTTTTTAAAAAGGGGAAATCCTTTAACTTGACCATACTTTAATCTGAAACAGTATTAAAAAGTAATGTATATAAATAAAATGAATTTGGACAAAGACAAAGTAAATCTGAAGAGATAACGTGTGGATGAACTCGCTCAGACTCTCATTCGCGTCTCTAGCTCCACATAATCATTCTTATAAATCACTGGCGTAAACTCGTCTGAATCTCGCCCGATCTCGTCCTTTTGACTCTATTAAACCTCTTTGCTTCAAACTGTTTACGGTTCAGGCTGCGCTCGCGTACGGCTCCACATCTGTCCCCACGGTGCGCTAAAGCTAATATCCAAACTCACTCTGCCGACTCCCGGCTCGTAAAAGCACACTTAAAGAACGCTATCGGAGCTCGTCTGCGGTGAGCGCCGGGAGCAGGAGACGCCATTGACCAGCCGCTGACCCCGGACCGACTGCCCTGTCCCTGAGGCCCGTCCATCAGCGTTACGGCGGCTAACGCAGGTGCTAACGTTTACAGAGAGACGCCATCGAGCACAGAGAGAGCACGAGGAGAATACAGATGCAAACGCACTGTACGCTGTGGCTGATGCCGTGTGTTTTAGGCGTTTTTAGATGTTCAAAAACTTTATACACACAGGTCACATGACGCAGAGGAAAGGCCACGCCCCCGAGGCCCTGGACCCGCCCGTCTTCCTCCTCGGACCTCTGTTGGGTTTGAGGTCCTAACTGCTCCCTCTGCGACTCCTCGAGAGGTAGAAAGGTTTCGAGCAGTTCTTCAGATGCTCCTCAGGTTTGGTCTGGACTGGTTCTACATGTATGTCTATGGAAGAATGTTCAGCAGATATTATGATGACACAAGAACACGAGCGCAAATCGGCTCACCTGTTGCAGTTCCAGCTACGTGAGTTCTTTTTTGGGTTAAAATAAAGCTCAGATTGGACTGTGATGATCACTTTAAACAAATTCACCCTCCAGTATTTAAAAAAAAAAACCTTGAACCTTGAATACGCAATTTTTTCACGTACCAAAGTAAAAACTGTCCTGGCACAGACACATATTGTAAACGCAGCTCTGAGGGTTAGCATTTAAAGCACAAACGCAAACCAGGAAGTGTTCACTGCTCTGCTAGCTTGCTTCGTGTTGTTAGCATTAGCGTAAACACTTAGCACGCTGTGAATGTGTTAGCAAAGTGCGACGTACGTTTGGACTCTGCAAACTCTTTAAAATGAGCAGTTTAAATGTTTTTAAGATGGTAAAAATCAGATAAAGCGTCTTTACTATTCCGAGGTGCGAGCGCGAGTCCCGGGGGTCTGTGTGTGGGATATTGATACAGTCGGACGCGTCGGCTCTGTGTCAGCGCGGCCTTATCTCTGCTTTAGGTCATCGGAGTGGACCAGGACTGACCAGCAGCAAACAGCATCATTACTTCAACTCTAGATCCTCCATATCCAGCGCTGCAGGCGTCCGGCGCCGCGGAGGGACCGGGTTTTATCTGCCACAGTAGAAGAAGACCTCAGGACGTACAGCTGCGTGATGTGGAGGTAAAACGTCCCGGTGTGTGTCGGTAAGTTTAGTTCTCACAGCTTGATGTTTGTGGAGACATTTTGTGTTTTCTCTGGTGTCGTTTATTGAAAAGTTAAATTGAAAACTTAAATATTGATCTGAACCAGGAGCCTCGTGCAGCTTCTCCACCTGCTCCCAGTCGCTCACAGATTTATGAATTAAACGTATTGTGTTAATGTGGATAATTAAATAACAATTATCACTGTAGATGTTTTTGATGCCTGAGTTTGTGCACTAATAATAATAATGTACATATCTACCTCTATTTTATCTTAAAGCATATCTTTTTTAACTTTATGCATGCCCTTATTTGTATTTATAATAGCTATATATCTTTTTTTATATATATATTATTATTATTCAGTGTTTTATGTTGCACTTTATAACCAAATAAAGTTCCTAGTTTGTGAGTTGTGTCACTGACGATGGAAATAAAAGTCTGATTCTGATTCTGATAAATGGAAGTCCCAATGGGAGCCGCCCCTTTAAGACACGTCGCTTCCAACCAGGAAGTGAGCAGACATGTTTCTTTTTTGACGTTGTTTTATGTCAGCGTTGCGTTTTAAACTATAACAGAACGATCAATATGGCAAACAGAAGCCGTGTGTCTTCCGTGGCTCAGTTGGTAGAGCGCTCATCCACCGATCTGAAGGTTACCGGGTCAAATCTCAAAGTGCGAGCGCCGGTGTACGAGTCCAACTTGAGCCGACACAAACCGATCTACAAGGGGTGTGATAAAAGTCGGCCGATTGTTTTTCATGTGTTATTTCTGAGCCTTGGAAGTCGGATGAAAACCCGGTTTGAAGGTCGTGCCCTTTTGGCAGATCTGAGCGGCGCCGTGGTCACGTGATGTGGACATTTCGAATGTGGGGTCGATATGAACCAGGGAGGCACAGAACTCCAAACAAAAGCAAAGCCAAAGCTGTGGATGTAGCTCATATGAAAACCACTGCATGACAAATGGAGCCTATTATCGCAGTGTGCAGAAAAGCATGCTGGGAATTCTCTATTGACTGATGCTCGGCGCCGCGGAGTTTATGAGACTTTATGGAGTTTGGGCCCCAGGCTGGATTTGAGTGTCTGCCCCAACACAGTCAAGTGCAGCTCTGATCTGGAGATGTTCACTTCAATCACACCACAATGAAGAAACACTCAGAAGAAACATTTAGAAGAAATGTTCAAAAGAAACATTTAGAAGAAACGTTAAGAAGAAACACTCAGACTAAACATTTAGAAGAAACATTCAGACAAAACGTTCAGAAGAAACATTCAGAAGAAACACTCAGAAGAAACATTTAGAAGAAACATTTAGAAGAAACATTAAGAAGAAACATTCAGACTAAACACTCAAAAGAAACACTCAGAAGAAACGTTCAGAAGAAACATTTAGAAGAAACATTCAGAAGAAACACTCAGAACAAACGTTAAGAAGAAACACTCAGAAGAAACATTTAGAAGAAACGTTAAGAAGAAACACTCAGAAGAAACGTTCAAAAGGACAATATTCTAAAGTTACGCTGATGTTTCAGTCTTAAAGGTGAGTTTATTTGTACAGCTCAATGGTTCCACAAAGTCACTCAAAGAACTTTACAGAATAAGAAACAAATTAAAATCACAATAGAACAAATGAAAATATAAATAATCATCACAAAAGTAAAAGTATCATTAAAACAGAATAACAGAATAAAACCCTCCAGTCACAGATAAACTGATCCATTTGAGTCTGGATGTAAACATTGTCGAAGTCGAGGTCTGTCTCACATTTTTAGGAAGAATGTTCCAGATTTAAACTGAACAAAACTCACACAATTCACCAGGTTTAGTCCCAGTTCAGTCCTGGTTCTAGACCTGAGCCACAGGACACATGTGAAGTACTTCCTGGTTCTAGTCCTGACCCGAGCAGCAGTGTTCTAGATGTTCTGGATGTTCTGGATGTTCTAGATGTTCTGGATGTTCTGGATGTTCTAGATGTTCTGGATGTTCTGTTCTGTCTCTCGTTTGTAGAGTCCAGTGATCAGGACGTTACAGTCGTCTAATCTACTGGACACAAATGCAGGATAAGTCTCTGTAAATATAATTTTTATTTCAAACATCTGTGTCTCAAGATACAAAGTAAATGTTCAAATCAAAAACACCTTTTCCTGATAATATGTTGAATTTTCTCATTTCCAAACACACTGGACATAATGTGACGTCTGGTGTTTTGTTTCTCGAGCTGTTCAGAAACAGAAAAGGCCTCACGAGTCTCAGTTGGACCAGGTCCTCCGACTTAAACATCTCGGACCCCCCGACCCCCCGCTCCTGAGGACGTTGGACAGTGTCCTCGTCCTCGTGGTTCTGAGCTTTCACATGTTTTTAATGTCCATTAAACTTATAACAAAAAAGGGTTTTCTTGTCCTTCAGGCTGCACGTCTTAAACATGTGACTCACCACAGACACTTGTGTCTTTTTACATTTGCAGATATTCACGTCCTCTGTGTTTAGTCCATTTCATTCTTTTTCCGACCGGTTTATTGGAAACAAACTGTCATCCTGTCCTCATCAGTCCACCCCAGGGCAGCTGTGGCTTCAGACGTATCACCGCAGACCTGCCCTAATGCCTCTGGACACAGAGACACAGAGCGCCGTCGTACTGAGCGTGCCCAGTTCGGCCTCACCTGCTGCGAGAGCCTGATAACACTTTTAATTGCGTCGCTCTGAGCCGCTCTCTGATGCCACAGACAAATTGGCTCTGGGCTAAAAGTCAGATTTGATCATAGATTCACTGCTGTCGCCAAAACGCTTTGTACATGTGATCTGAGGAAAACAGGTGGTACAAACACGAGGAAACCCGCCACGAGCCGACGGACGGGAACGACGTTTGTTTAAAGGGCAGAAGAAACTCGTTCAAAACATTTGGACACTCAACAGAAGGTCAGGTTCAGTTTGCATGTTCTTCCTGTGTCTGGGTGGGTTTAGTCTGGGCTTCAACACAAAACATGGACAATAGTTTAAATCGTCCAGCGAAGGTGAAGCTGACCCCCCCTCCCATTTGGAGCTGAACCGTCACAACGATCAAAGATTCAGCTCAGGGGAAAAGTTTAACGTTTATTTACAGCTTGAAATGTGTAAATGAAGGTAGATGATCAGAGAGTTGAGAGGGGGGTTGTTTGCAGTCATCCTGGGGCAGATCGTGGGCAGTGGGGTCAGAGACGAGGTGAGCAGGACCAGACGAGGTGAACTGGGTCAGAGTGTGAGGTTCATACTGGTCGTGAAGAGCTGGGTCGGAGACAGAGGAGCTGAGGAGCAAAAACATCCGACAAATGCAAAAAAATGAGACTGAGCCAGGCAGAGTCGTACCACTGAGGAAACGTGGACGATCTGGTGCTGAGTGTCAGGTCCTGGCTCCTTTTGTCCTCCAGGTGCAGCTCCATTAGTTGCAGGTGTGAGTGGGAGGAGCCTGAGTCTCCGCCCAGATCCAGGCTCTGACACAGAAGAGGAACAGCACAAAACACAAAGCAAACGAGGGTGTTGACGTGAACGCGGTGACGTCTCAGTCTGAGGTTCTAGAGTCGTAGGGTCGTGTGTGAAGTGCAGAACGATCCAGAGAGTATGACATCACCACATTCCAGAGTCTAAACCCGCCAATAGGAGACGCTCACTGTAATGGTGCAATACAGAAATAACATCAGTATAATATGAGCGACGGTGCAGAGTCTCGTGTGTCCACCCACGACTCAGACGGGGCGGCTCAGACGGGGCGGCTCAGACGGGGCGGCTCAGACGGGGCGGCTCATTTAGCAGCGACGGCGAGATGTCGTGACTGAAACTGAAACGTTGCTCTGGAATTAAAAGTGAGTGTGGACAAAGATGTTTAAGTGTGGAGGCTCCCATCACAGAGCTGAAACGTGGAGCTGAAACGTAGAGCTGAAACGTGGAGCTGAAACGTGGAGCTGAAACGTAGAGCTGAAACGTGGAGCTGAAACGTGGGGCTGAAACGTGGAGCTGAAACGTGGGGCTGAAACGTGGAGCTGAAACGTTATTTTTACAGAGGGACATCAGTCTGGTCCCTCGTCCTCCGTCTTGTCTTGTGTCAAACTCAGTATCGTCCAATCAGATTAGTTTATTTCAGTGACGTGTGAAACGGCGGAGCTCATTGGTCCGTCATCGTTTTGAACAAAATCTAATTTACCTCAGCTCTGATTCACCAAGTTTAGAGCTTTGATGATGGACACAGCACAAAACAGAAGGTGGAAGAACACAGAGCTTGTGTCTCTATGGTTCTCATCTCTGTTATAATTTACACATTTAAATCACAAAATTCACCTAAAACCACAAAATAAAAGAAACAAGTCCAGCTGGTTTCAAGTTAGAAAACTACAGTGTCCAATAGGAGCTGACGTCACCGTAAACGTCATCACAACAAAGCGCCTCATGCTGTGGCGCCCCCTATGGACAGAGGCACGTCACACTAGAGCAGAGCGTTTTTAGATTTGTACCAAAATGACGACGCGACGCTGCAGAATCTACGAGTATCAACGATTAAGAAAATAAAACTGGAGAAGGAAGAGCGGACGTCACAGTGGGCGTGTCACAGTGGGCGTGGCACAGGGGCGTGGCACAGTGGGCGTGGCACAGGGGGCGTGGCACAGGGGGCGTGTCACAGGTGGAGGTTAAACGGGGGCAGATCAACAAAATGGCGTGTTGGAAATAGTGGATTAAAGATTAAACTCAAACATGAATCAGCCCAAATAAAACTTCAGAGGCTCAACCAGAAGAAACGACTGAAACAGGAGAAACATCTGGACAGTTTAACATTTAACACTAATTCTCTTCTCAAAAAGCCAAAGTCTGGAGCGATTCTCACCTTTAAAATCCACACGTTGTGTTTTCAAACACTGGTCCATAAGACGAGACACGATGGAAAAACACAAAAGGTAAAATATTTGGTTTCACAGTCGTCCAAACCACACGACTCACTCAAACATTTTGAATGCACCCGTTGCATAAATTCACTCACTTTTTAGTCTGAAAGTGATCGTAAACAAGTCATTAATGACACTTTCCTTTCAAAATAAACCCTCCTCTTTAAAAGCGCGTGACTCGCCCGGCGGACAAAGCCCCGGGAATCATTCAGCGCCTTTCAGCTCCAGCATCATTAGCCTGTTTTATTGCTAAGAGAAAATGGCTTCTCTTCATGACTCTGGGCTTTTGTTTCCTGCCTCTTTGTTCTCTCCACGGTTCAGTTGGTTTTGAGCGTTTTTCCATTTGGTGTGTACACGTGTGTTTGAGCCGCACACGCCTGTCACCTGCTGATGTGGACGGGCCCCTGATAGAAACACCGTGAGGAGGTCTGATCTGTGGAGCAGATATGACTGAACAGTTGTACAAACGTGTTTCATTTGGGGCTGGAACTTTTCTGGATGAAACAGGATGAGTCCAGATTGAAAACACAAACAGAGATTTGTGTATTTTTTACAGGATAATATGGAAATACCAAATGTTCTGGACTATAAGTGTCACTTTTTCATAGTTTGTCTGGGGTGAGACTTATATGTGAAATGATTAAATATATAATGTCACATCTTCTTCATTTTCCTCTGGAGTTGGTGGATTTGTTCAGAATCGACACCGAGGACGAAGAATTCAATGGATTTATTGATTTGGAGTGAGATCCAGAGTAAATGTGTTGTTTTTCTTCTTTATTTATGTGATTAACTGTTAATATCTTACGTTAACAAACCAGACACATGTTCAGTTCTGTCTGTGCTTCAGCTGAATAAATATAAATGTGTTACGTTAGCATTAGCGTTAGCATTAGCGTTAGCATTAGCGTTAGCGTTAGCGTGATGTACTGATATTCATCCTGGTGTTTCATATTTTAAAGATAAAGGCTGAAGAGAGGCCAGACGAGAGGAAACAGTTTTATCAATTTAACTGATGATTTAAACAAAACACCTCCCCGCCCCGTGTTAGAGCTACAGGAGGCTTCACACGTCCCTTTGCACACGTCCCTTTGCACACGTCCCTTTGCACACGTCCCTTTGCACACGTCCCTTTGCACACGTCCCTTTGCACACGTCCCTTTGCACACGTCCCTTTGCACACGTCCCTTTGCACACGTCCCTTTGCACACGGCCCTTTGCACACGGCCCTTTGCACACGTTCCTCTGCACACATCCCTCTGCACACGTCCCTTTTGCACACGTCCCTTTGCACACGGCCCTTTGCACACGTTCCTCTGCACACATCCCTCTGCACACGTCCCTTTTGCACACGTCCCTTTGCACACGGCCCTTTGCACACGTTCCTCTGCACACATCCCTCTGCACACGTCCCTTTTGCACACGTCCCTTTGCACACGTCCCTTTGCACACGTCCCTCTGCACACGTCCCTCTGCACACGTCCCTTTGCACACGTTCCTCCCGCAGACTCACTCTGACACTAAACCTAATGCATCTTCACTGTTCATCTTTTCTTTTCTCCATAGGAACAAACTGCAGTGTCTCCTCCTGGAGGAGCAGGAGGAGCAGGAGGAGCAGGAGGAGCAGGGGGCACCTCCTCCCAGCACCTCCCACAGAGAGGCTCCTGTCGGCGGAGAAAAGGTGAACACAAACAGCCTCTGGGGACGACACGGGCACATTATGTCCTCCACCGCACGAACTGAACTCTGCACAGGAGAGAGGGAGAGAGAGGGGGAGGAGGAGAGGGAGAGAGGGAGGAGACACTTTCTCTGTCTCTGTGGTCAAAGACGATGACTCCACTGGTCCTTCATCTTCTGCTCCTCCTTTAGGTTAAACCACAGACTGTTTATATAAAATGTCTAAGTGTCTCAAAGTCTCACCAGGTCAGATCCACGGAGAGGCTCCATCTGCTCATTCAGTCCTGAACATAATAAAAGCCCCACATTATGTGTCTCCTCGTCTGTTATTTGTCATAACACGTCACGTATGACCCGCTCCTGTTGCATGATGGGACACGGGCTTCATCTGACCCCGAGACGCACAAACCTCCACACGGCGGCGTCAGAATAAACATTCAGGTCCAGAGATGTTATTACTGTCGCCTCTGTATCCACGGCGACGCACAAGGAAATGATATTTGACCAACGAGAAGACGAGAGACAAGAGGAACGAGTGAGGAGGGTTTAAAGACAAGAAGGAGGGAGAGAGAGAGAGAGAGAGAGCGGGGGAGGAGGGTTTAAAGACAAGATGGAGGGAGAGAGAGGGGGGGAGAGGAAGGGAGAGAGCGGGGGAGGAGGGAGACGAGAAAAAGAGAGAGACTAGATGAGAGAGAGAGGAGCAGTCATCCTCCATTTTAAACACAAGATGGAGGGAGAGAGAGAGAGGGAGAGAGTGGGGCAGGAGAGTAAGAGAGAGAGAGAGAAGAGAGGAGCAGTTGTCCTCCATTTTAAACACAAGATGGAGAGAGCGGGGGAGGAGGGAGAGGAAGGGGAGAGAGAGAGAGGGGCAGTCCTTCTCTATATTAAACACAGAGAAGATGGAGGGAGAAAGAGAGGGATGGAGAGAGAGGACAGGGGAGGAGAGGAAGAGAGAGTGGGGGAGGAGAGGAAGAGATGAAATAAGAAAGGAGCAGTTGTCCTCCATTTTAAACACAAGATAGAGGGAGAAAGAGAGAGAGAGAGGGAGGAGAGGGACAGAGAGATGGAGAGAGAGAAAAAGCGGGGAAGGAGGGAGAGAGGATGGAGAGAAAGAGGGAAAGAAGGCAGGGAGGAGGGTGAGAGAGAGAGGTGGAGGTATAGGGACAAAGAGAGAGATGAGAGAAGAGGTGGAGGGAGGTATAGAGAAATATTGAGGTAGAGGGAAAGAGAGGGACAAGAGGAAGAGGGGAAGAAGAGAGAGAGAGAGGGGGGGGAGGTGGAGGAGTGTTACACATTATTGGCCTGTAGAACATTGTGTCATTTACTTTTGTCTAATAACGACACAGTCGTCCTGAGGAAACGACGCCGCGTTTAATGTTGAGGCGATTTATTGGACGAGAAGAAGAAGAAGAAGAAGAAGAAGAAGAAGAAGAAGAAGAACGCCGCCTCGTTACAGACGTCAGAGGAACATCCACTGATCATCTGCTTCATAGGGGAGAAGGAGGAGAGGAGGAGGAAGAGGAGGAGGAGGAGGACAAGGAGGAGGACGAGGAGGAGAGGAGGTCACACTGAGTTTCTGAAGGAGGTGAGACAGGTTCAGTATTAATAAACTCCTCTGCTCCTCTCTCTCCTCACACTCGCTCTGTGCAGGTTCCTCTGGAAAAACATCAAGATCCAACATAAAAACATAAAAACATAAAAACATTTGAACTGTTTAAATCAGACGTATTGAGCTTGTGTCTCTATGGTTCTCATCTCTGTTATAATTTACACATTTAAATCACAAAATTCATCTAAAAACACAAAATAAAACAAACAAGTCCAGCTGAGTTCAAGTTCATAAACTGTGGTGTCCAATAGGAGCTGACGTCGCCGTAAACGTCGTGACGTTAAAGAGTCGTGTGGCTGTGGCGCCCCCTATGGACAGAGGCACGTCACACTAGAGCAGAGTGTTTTTAACATTTGTACCAAAATGACAACGCGACGCTGCAGAATCTACGAGTATCAGCGAGTGTGGATGAGTCTGATGTGGAGCTCCAGAGGGTGGAGGCAGGTGGAGACGGCCCTGTCAGGTCTGATGTGGAGCACGGGTGGATGTGAGGATGCACTGAAGGAGCCGGTGGAGACGACATGTGACACTCGTCTGTTTATATAAATGGACAGAGCTAACCTGTTAGCCGCTACGCTACAAACAGGAAGTGATCATGTGTGACTTCCTGCTCCATCGACTCTTTTGGTCTTAAATGTTCGTATTAACCCTCGACATGATCCTGGGGTTTTTATTTCACTTTTGTGTCTGTAAATCCAGATCTGAACATTAATAACAGACACATCAGGTCCTTCTTTCCCCGACGTCGCTCTTTTAGCTTCGACTGGTTTGATTGGTTGTTAATCCGGGCGTGTGGGGCGTTACCTTCAACAGCCTCGCTCCTGATTGGCTCTTTGGTTGCTATGACACTCGTGGTCTGTACCTGCTCGAGCTTCATCTGGAGCTGAAGCTGTGGTCACTTCATCTTTGTACAGTCTGTGGATTTACTTTTGCTCCAGACGTCGTGAGTCTGAAATATTCAGGACAAACTTTATGTGATCGTTACATAAATTAAAACCGTTTAGAGCCACTTAAACTAAAGAAATATTGAGTTCCATTTCCACCTGATGATCTTAGGCGTGTACTTTTCTAGACTTGTACTTTTACTGCGTCTCCTTTGTGGAAGCCGAGCTCTGCTGTTGATTTATTTTTAATGGCTTTTGTAATTATGCGGCTGTAATATTCATTAGGAGTTAAACAAAGGAGGCGTTTCGTCTGCGGCTCGAGTCTCCGAGGCCTCACTTCAGAACAACAAACCCGGTCCCGTAGCAACACAGGTGTCTGCGGAGTGGGCGGGGCTATCGCCGCAGCTCCAATGACCTCATGTTACCTGTAATTTAGACACAATTAAGACCCTGGAGACGGAGTTAACGAGTCTGTGACATAATGTGGAGCAAACTTCTGTCACACGTTTAACTCAGGTTTGCCTTTTTCAGCGACAGCGGCGCCGATTCTTCGTCCTGTGATGTTTGACTCTCGTCTGTCACAGAGACAGAGTCAAGACTGAGACATGAAGGATTTAAGTCTCACAGAGTAAAGACACTCTGGAACTTTTCATTCATAGAATAATATAACCTAATAATAAACCACAGAGTCACTGTGGACACCTCTGTCCTTTATGTGGACACACAGGGGACACACTATGGACACACAGGGGACACACAGTGGACACACAGTGGACACTGTGGACACAGTGGACACACAGGGGACACACAGGGGACACGAGACACTGTGGACACACTGGCCGCTGTTTGATTTGAAAGTTTGGTTTGTTTAAAAAAATGACATTAATGAAACTTCAGACCAAAGATAAAAGAAAAAGTGAATCAACATTTAATGTGTCAAATATTTAGGACACGTATGTCTCAGAATGGACTTTTCATATGGACCTGTCCCTCTGTCTCTGTGTCCATGTCCAACACATCAAACCTTGTCCTTCTGTCTCTGTCCATCTTTCGATTCCTGTCTTTGACATATTAAAACGATGCAGCAAATTTATATTGTGTTGAAGTTAAATCCAAGTGTTTGGTCTGATTCTGTTTCCTGGATCCAGAAAACAAACGTCTTCAACACCTGATGAAGATCAGAGTCACAGGTGAATCTCTGCGTCTTCAGGTGGGTGTGATTGACAGGTGGATCAGCCAATCAGGGACAGGTTTTGTCCCTATTGTAAATAAAAAAGGAAAAAAATATGACAGGATCTGAAAAACATGTCAGATTTCTGCAGAATCACTGAGCGAAGCCTAAACTGTGAATCTGAGGTGAGAGAAACGTGATTTTATCTGTAAACCACAGTCGACCAATGAGCTGCTTCGTTTCACACGAGTCACTGAAATAAACAGATCTGATTGGACGATCACGTTTGGCGAGTTTGAGACGCAGCGGAGCGAGAGGAGAACGATAAGAATCTGTATGAAACAGAGTCTGGATTTGACAGATCAGTTTGTCAAACGTCCAGAGGAGGTTCCATCTCCTCCTCTCCTCCTCCAGAGGAGGTTCCATCTCCTCCTCCAGAGGAGGTTCCATCTCCTCCTCTCCTCCTCCAGAGGAGGTTCCATCTCCTCCTCTCCTCCTCCAGAGGAGGTTCCATCTCCTCCTCCGCTCGTCCTCGATGCTCCTTAAATATTATTTAATGTAACATGGAGATTTAAATATGTCCCGTGTTATGGAGTAATATCCCACAGTCCCTCTTTAATTGTGAAAAATGCAGGGTCTGCTCTTGTGCCTTGACTCCCCCTGCTGGCCACATCAGCATCTGTCCCGGGTCGTTGTTTATGCTGCGGGGGACACGTGCTCGTCTCGGGGCAGGTCCCGCATTAGTGCGAGCTGTGGGCGCCATGGCGACAGCACATTAATCACAGTCTGAAGCAGATCAATGTAAAAGGCCCCAGCACCTCTCCGTCAAAGTGTCCCCCCGACAGGCACTAAATCAGCTCTGAGGACGTGGCAGGTGTAGCTCTGAGGCGCAGCGTCGCAAAGTGTTTACGATTAAGATTCAAATGGACAAAAACGTGACTTTTACTGTTACTGTATGAGAGAGAATAAAGAGAGAATAAAGAGAGAATAAAGAGAGATGTATAGAGACGGAGAGAGAGATTTAGTTTGAGACTCGTGTTTGAATCCTGCTCTTGTGCAGGACACTTCAGTGCGTCTCTCACAGATCCTGGTTTGGTCCGGGGCTGGAGCTCTTTTTAGTCCTGATTTAGACTTTGGTTCTGTCCGTCCTGGTTTTGTCTGGTTCTTCCTGTTTTTTGTTCTTTCACTGATCCGGGGTCTCTGTGTTCTCCCTCTGTTCAGTTTGTGTTGAATCGTCTTTTGTTCATTTGTGTTTATCTATAAGACTCTGTATTTCACATAAACCTGTTGTATTCACTGAGACGAGGAGTTTGTCTTTGTGTCCAGTTTTTCACCTGTGACACGTTTAGTCTAATCCAGTCCAGAGTTTCTTCGTGGTCGATGCCGATACAGATTTTTTAGAATCCAGAGAAACTGAATGAGGTTTGTTGATATTTTTGGGGCGATTTTGACATTTTTTCTCCAAATATATGACTTTATTTGAATGTAAACTCCTCCACAGCCCAGATTTATCACAAATATAAGAGATCAGTGTTATCACTTTTGTACAGTGTCCTCTTCAAAATAAAACTTTCAGATGAAGCTTTAGACATTTTTTATTAAGCTTTTTTTATGGTCGACCCAAACAAAATATCGGCCTCTGCTGGAAGTTTCAGGTCAATGGAAAAAACGCCAGAAAGTGCAAATATCTCGATCTCTAATCCAGTCCACTTTCACTTCTGTAAAATCTGTAAACATTTAACTTAAGGCCAGTCTTCCACAAATCTGGTCCTCATTATGTAAATTCTTTATTATGAGATAAACAACATGTTTCAAGTAAAGATTTGGGTTTGGGTGAAGGTTTGAAATCGTAACGACACTAAAGGTTTGGATTTGTCTCCAGAAAGTGAAATGTAAGTTTATGTAATGTCCCCACAAAGCACGTAAACCTTTCAGCGTCGTCGGATGTGACATTTATGATGATGTTCTGTAAAAGGGGATCCTCATCCCTCACTGGGTATCGCGATTTTCCAACCCAGAAATCAGTCACTTATTTATTTCATTAAAGCGTCTCTGTTATGTAAACCTTGTTTCCTTCTCATTTTCCATCTCGAAGTTGCTTTTACTCTGATTCTTACATGTTTCATTAATGTTTCAACCCTCGTTTTCTTCATGGTTGTGTAGGACTCGGCAGCGTCTCGTGATCTGCAGCAGGACGTGAAACAACTGGAGCGTCTTTGTACTGACTTATAATAATGACTTATTTCTTTTATTAAGTCGTTTTACATCAATATTGTGTTTAAAAATGTCCAAAACATCACATAATAACACGGACAAACACATACGTCGCACTTAACTCTGCGTTTAGTCCATTCTTCTGCCGCCTCAGGACTCACCTCTACATCTTGAACTAAACTCGTTAAACTTCCATCTTCTGATTCATTTGAACAATTTCCCATTTGTTTTTCCATATGTTTCTCTTCCTTTGAGACAAACCGGGTCAAATCCTGTACAGCCCCGTCCAAACCCCGTCCAGGCTCATAACGTGCGTCTAATGTGTCATGTGCACACGCTTCCGTCATATTAAACCGACGAGCGTCCGACTGGATCACTTCCCCGTTTGCGTCCCGATTCCTGGCAGCCTTCTTTATGATTTTAGATCAAGTTACGGCCGCGGCGCTCACAAGGCCCCGGGCTGCGGTCTCCAGCGGCGCCGTTTCATTACGGTTGTGTGTATGTAGATGATGTGGGAGAAGCTAAAACGACCACTGCGGCTATTTTTATCTAAGTATCGATTTCCACGCTCGTGCGGAGGCGGAGGGACGGCCCCGGAGAAGACCGCACACGACGTGAAGCGGAGGAGGAGGATGTTCGCCTGTGCGTCTGACCGTAGATGTATTAAGCGTTTGTGTCGGTGTAATTAGATATCGCCTTTTCCCGCTGATTTGATTCGCAGTAATTAATGCAGCATCACACATCACTGACGACAGAAACGGAGACGAGATTATTCAGACAGAAGTACAGCGTCCTACAGGAATCAACCGACGTATTTACGGAAGAAATGGAGTCAGAGTTTAACAAGTTTCAGGTTTGTAAAGATTTTGGACAATAGATGGAAGAAGCTGCACTAATCAGATAAAAAACATCGACAAACATCACTGCTCGGTCAAAAACAATAGATATTTCTCCATCATAGCAGTATCATAGCAACCGAAGAGCCAATCAGGAGCCAGGCTGTTGTCCCGTCCACACCGCTGTTTTAACTCTGTCAATCAAACCTGATGCTAACGCTAACAGGAGCGACCTCGGGGAAAGAAGGACCTGATTTGGTTCAGGTTAATACGGATGCGCTATTTCCATTTTCCCCAGATTGTTGCGTCATAGGTAAAACTCTGGACGTCTACAACAGTTTTCTGGACTGGATTTCTGGACAATTACTGAAATAAAAACCCCAGGATCATGTCGAGCGAGTCAATATGAACATTTAAGATCAAAATGACGAGTCTGACAGCAGCAGATACAGAGACGGAATCGCGGCGGCGGCGGCTAGCAGGTTAGCTATGTCTGTTTATATAGACCGTATGTGACTATCTTTGTTCCAGAAGACTTCACAGATTTAGGTTTTGCTTTTGCGTCTCTTGTTGCAGGACGGCGTCTCCTTTACGTTGGAAATCGACTTTGGCTTTGTCCTTTTTGAAATCAGAGAAGATGACGTAATCCAAGAGCGATATCGTAAACATTTTTATAGAAAGCGGCAACTATTTATTGACTTTTTTGAAACAGTTTATTCGCTTAAGGTTAGTGTTTTTTTTTTACGGTTTAGTTTTTGCTGAAGAGAAATAAAAATATCCAATGTTCAACTCTTTGTATCAGTTCAATGTGTTTTTATATAAAACTTTGACAAATCCGCACTGACTCTGTGTCTGTGTTGCTCTGTGTGTTTCTGATTTATTTCAGTCTGATCATCGTCTTCTGTTGCGTCTCAAACCCGGTCAAACGTGATCGTCCAATCAGACCCGTTTATTTCAGTGACACACGTGAAACGAAGGAGCTCATTGGTCGACTGTGATTTACAAACAAAATCACATTTAAAAGATCAAGTTTAAGCTTCGCTCGTTGATTCTGCTGAACTCCGTCATGTTTTTTCCTTCATTATTTCCAATGAGGATGGACCGTGCCCATCTCTGATTGGCTAATCCCCCTGTCAATCACACCCACCAGGGCAGATTCACCGACGACCGACGCACATCTGCAGAAAGTGTCACGTCTAATCCTGGTGATGTCGAACTGAACAAGAACCAAAATGAAACTGAACAATAACACACACACACACACAGATACACACAGACACACACACCCCGACACACACACAGATACACACATGCACACCCCCCCCACACAGACAGACAGACACACACATGCACACACCCCGACACACACAGATACACACACGCACACAGCCCGACACACCCCGACACACACACAGATACACACACACACAGACACACACACGATACACACACAAACACACCCCCACACACACCCCCACCCACCCCGACACACAGACACACACAGATACACACACGCACACAGACACACCCCGACACACACACAGATACACCCCCGCACACACACCCCGACACACACACGCACACACACATTTCCCATTTCATTATTGCTGCACAAACATTATGAAGTGAACCATATTAATACTTTCCTTTGGAGCAGTATCTCGCCGTAAGTATCTGCTCTGCCCACAGGTGACGTGGGGCTGCAGATTAAAATGGCTGCTGTCCAATAAAAGCCGTCTGCTGTGTGACTGAGCCGTGCGGAGATAAGCTCGTGTCTATGACTGCAGTGTCTTATCTCAGTAATAACCAGCCCCAGCGTCCGAGGCGGCGTCCAGAGCCGAGCCGATGGACAGAGCGGCGCATAGAGGCCGTTTTATTCACTCTGTTTGTTATAAAAGTTTTTTAAAGGCACCTGATTTTTACTGCATAAAAATGTGAAAAAAACAGATCGAGTTCATTTTAAGTTATTCTTATCTTACGTTGTGCAATCTGAGCATCCTAATTATGAAGTTTATTAAAGCTTTTCACAGCTTTCAGATACAGAGCAGAGTTTGCTGTCATAGTAAAGCTAACAACAACTAGCATGCTAATCACAGACTGTAAAAAGAACACTAACACTAACCCTAACCCACAGCGTTCAGCTCCAAGTGAAGCTCAGCGAGGCCAGAGCAGCGACATCTTTGTAACTACAACCACGAGTATCTTGCCTGCTTAGCAACGCTGTCAATCAAACCTGTTGCTAACGCTAACAGGAGCGACCTCGAGGAAAGAAGGACCTGATTTGTCTGTTATTAATGTTCATATCTTGATTTACAGACACAATAGTGAAATAAAAACCCCAGGATCATGTAGAGGGTTAATACGAACATTTAAGACCAAAATGAGGAGTCGATGGAGCAGGAAGTCGCACATGATCACTTCCTGTTTGGAGCGCGGCGGCTAGCAGGTTAGCTCTGTGCATTTACATATCGCACATCTTGATTATTGGACAATAAAAAGTTATATTTATATTTATAATTAGACACAGACAGACCTCTGTTCATACGATTCATCTGCACTGAGACGACATTCAGCTCAAATACATGGACGAAACTGACACAGGACGTTTAAGTGAAAGTCTCTAAACTGTATGTTTCCATGACCTTTGACCCTGTCCTTCTGTTTAAGAGAAGGGCGTCCAGGTCTGTATCTGCCATGAATCTCCTCTGAATAAACAGGACAGTTCCTTTGTCTCCTGTCTCTCCAGTTTCAGCTAATTGTGACTGACAGGCAGATGAACCAATCAGAGAAACACGTGGACCGTGTCTCAATTCGCCAAACTGGCCTTAGAATCGCCATTTGAAGTTTGCGTCGAAGGGCAGATACGAAATTTCCGGCGCAACAAGAGCTGTCCCATTTCAATGCACCGACTGAATGCGCCCGACAAACCCGCCCTGCCCTTTCCACCGTTTCCATGGAGATTGGACGTAACCGAAGCGTGCATCCGTGCAGACTTCACGCACTTCTATATCCCATCATGCACCGCGGCTACGCAAAAAAGAGAAGAAAATGGAGTCCGCTGCACAATACACGTTCAAATGTTCTACTGGTTTACCTCATCAGCCTTAAACGGTTTGGCCCCATCCTATCTGCAAGATGCTATTGTCCCGTACCAGCCAAACAGAGCACTCCGCTCTCAGAATGCAGGACTATTAGTGGTTCCTAGAGTGTCCAAAAGTACAGTGGGAGGGAGAGCATTCAGTTACCAAGCTCCTGTGCTATGGAATCAACTCCCTGCTGATGTTAAACAGGCCCCCACAGTCTCTGTATTTAAGACCAGGCTTAAAACCTTCCTCTTCGGTATAGACCAGGTTACTTAGTGAGGGAGTTAGGGACAAACCCGGGATAAGACAGGCTGCAGTAGGAGTAACTAGCTGGGGGAAGTATGGCAACCTGAGCACTATCCTCTACTTTGCCCTATTTTCTCATCAGCAATGCTATTCACATGTTGTCCCCTGTCCCACTCCCCCTGTGGAGTGTATCTCTTTCAGATGCCCCGATGACAGTTGGACCTCCTCCTCGCCCGGCTCTCCTCCTCCTCGTCTGGTCTCCTGGCCGATTTCTTATGTTGTCTGATTTTTCTTGTTGTGTCTGATTCTTCCTGTTGTTTTGTTTTTTGTGTCTTGGCGGCACAGTGACTGAGTGCCATCACTCATGTCTCACAGCAGAAGGTTTGGTTGATCCCCGGGTCACCAGGCCTTTCTGTGTGGAGTTTTTCATGTTTCTCCTCGTGTCTGGATGGGTTTCCTCCGGGTACTCCGGTTTCCCCCATCAACCAAAACATGAACGCCCTTCAGACAACTGTTGTTGTGATTTTGGGCGTTACAAAAATAAATGAATTGAATTGAATCAGTGCGACATGAAACTGTTAAATCTGAATAAAGATCTGTACAGTGTGTTTGATTAAAAAGGAGGAGAGTTACATGGAATAAAGGAATGTGCAGGTATTGACAATAAGAGACATTATTATCATTAGAAAATATTACTGCAATAAGAAAAATGTAAGAATGTTCATTTGTATTGTGTCAAAGACCAAGAGGCTGAAACATAAAGTCCCTCTACTGTTATTAAAGTGGTGCAAACACTGGCCAAAATACTGAACGTTAAACTGTAATATCCCACTTTATGTACAAATAATCAGTGTCTCTGGTTTATAGACTGTGAATGTGAAAATGATCCTGTTTCCTCTGTCTCTGTTATTACGTTTAGGTTTATTTTGTTAAAGTTATGAAGTAGCTACAAATGAGAAAAAAATCACCTTGAAACTTCTATTTGCCGATTGATATTCAATCTAAATAATAAATAATTAAAAATAACGTACGTGATGTACGTATCGTACGCTCAAAGACAGCGGTGGACGTGCGGTCCGTGGTGTGGACCTGTCCCACTTCAGCAAGATGGAGACGACACTGAGGAGGACACACTCTCGACCAGAACCTTCAAACTACACTGAGGAGAACTGAGAAGGGAAACTTCAATAGGAGAATTGAGACACGGCCTCGGTCTGTTCAGGTCAAAACAAACATGGCGTCGTTCAAGTAAAAAAGGGAAAAATAAAGCAGCTCAGATTTCTGTCAAATCAACAAATGAAAGAACTAAACTCTGATGTGTCTCAGGTCAAAGACTTTATATTTGGTTCTGAATCATACAAGAACTTTCCAGGAGAAGTGTTCTGCATCTGAAAGACACAAATTAGCAGCTTTGACTGGACCATCCCAGGGTAAAATGGAGGTTTGGCGTAATTAATGGTCCAGTTCCAGGCCCTTTCTCTGGGTGAGTCGTTGTAGTTTTTCGTGGTCTATCTCCGTCTCTTGTCTCTAGTGACGGGACTTTCAGCTCTTTTATGGGATCTGATTCTTTAGGATCGGTTCATTTCAAAGAGCCGTTTAAAAGCTTGTCTCTTTACATATTTATTTAAATGAGAGAAGCCAAAACAAGAACTAATTTTATTCAGTAACGAAGTGTCAGATGTAAAAGGTTCAAACTGAGAGTGGGAGTGAGTTTGCCCTTTGGAGCGACAGATGATCTAACGCCTTTTTAATTATTCTGTAGATCGACTGTTTCATGATGCCAGATATGTTTTTTGTGCACAAACCTCTCAGTCGTGTTTCTCTTTGCTTCGGTGCTGATTCCCGTGTTGTGATGAGTCTAAAAATGCACCAAAACTAGACAGAAAAAGCTTCAGTTCTTTTAAAAGGAGATGCGGTTCCAACTGTTCACATTAAGGAGCCGTTCCATAGAGCCGACTCGCTCACAAA
Organism: Periophthalmus magnuspinnatus; assembly: GCF_009829125.3. Taxonomy (NCBI): domain Eukaryota; kingdom Metazoa; phylum Chordata; class Actinopteri; order Gobiiformes; family Gobiidae; genus Periophthalmus; species Periophthalmus magnuspinnatus. The sequence continues at coordinate 33,694,155 of NC_047141.1, read as the reverse complement.
CGTCACATCACGAGTCTCAGAGCTGTTTGGACGGACACTTCATACACGGCTCAAATCCCAAGAGACTTTTAACAGTGACAGTCGGACATATGCCAGAGTGTGTGTGTGTGTGTGTATCTGTGTGTGTGTGTGTGTGTACATGTGTGCGTCTTCTTAATGTTTGATTTGTCCTTGTATCAAAAATCCCTCTAATCAGTCTGCAGCTGGAGCCTCTCATAACGGCTTTACCACGGGACTTGTAAAAACTCGGCTCCAAAAACAGATGTCTGCATAAATTATCCCTCCGTCCTGAAATATGAACAGATGAACGAGGACAGAGAGCCTGGGGCCGCCGCTCGTCTCCTGCATTACAGCTCCTCCAGTCTGGGCTGTCCCACTGCAGCTGTCCCGGCGCAGAGAGGACACGTCCACACTGACCGAACGCCACGGCCAGAGAAGCAGCACGTGGAACTAAAGAGACTAAAGAAACGAAAGAGACTAAAGAAAATAAAGAGACGAAAGAAAATAAAGAAACTAAAGAAACTGAAGAAACTAAAGAGACTTAGTTTTTATTTTATGTAATCTGAAAGGGGTCCCTCGGGGGTCAATTTTAGGTCCACTTCTATTTAGACTTTAATGATTCGCCCACATTTTGCTGACACTGTTTTATTTCTGCATGTTTCTCCAAACACGCAGGGAAATGGTAAACGGTTCCATTTTAATGTTGAACAGTGTCTTACCTAAAGACACAACAACAGTATTCATAAATAATAACAAATAATCATCTTAAAATGAACATTAAAACAGAAGAGGAAGAATAAAACCCTTTCAGTCACAGCAGATTAACAGAACAGAGTCTGGTCCTGGTTTAGTCCTGGTTTAGTCCTGGTTTAGTCCCGGTTTAGTCCTGGTTTAGTCCTGGTTTAGTCCTGGTTTAGTCCTGGTTTAGTCCTGGTTTAGTCCTGCTTTAGTCCTGACTCCCTGGAGTCCTCAGAGTGAGATGTTCTACCAGCTGAGCCGCTGTGGTCTTTGTTTCAGCTCAGTGTCTTTGTGTTTCAGTAAAACGTCTGGATCCTGAAGCTCGTCACAGATGAAAAGCTGAAGTTTGTGAATAAATATCTTTGTTCATTGATTCTCATCTCTCGTTTAAAAATCATGAGAAGTTGTGTAAAAGGTTCAAACTGAATCTTTTCAGGTTTAGATTCATTAGAAAAGTCGAGCGTCAAAAATCTTTGGGCCGTGATTTTTTGTCATTTTAATTAGAGTCTAACGAGCTGGACTCAGGCAAATCAGAAAAGGATCAAAGGAAACACGACAAAACAAAGTCCAACAAGCACCAGAATAAAACAAAAGAACGACTTTAGGAATAAAACAAAAGAACGACTTTAGGAATAAAACAAAAGAACGACTTTAGGAATAAAACAAAAGAACAACCACTGGAAAAGTAAATAAAAAAGCTTGAATAATCTGTGAAAATTCCTAAATCATATTAACATTTTTTACCTGTAGAATTTAGAACGAACAGTCGATATTTTACTGAAAATTATAACAAAAAATTAATACTATTTTTGACATTTTTGGGTCTTTTTAAAGAATCTGTAGACTCCACAGCTTTATTTTATTTTTATTTTTTTGTGCAATAACTTGAGAATCCCTCCATATTAAATCATAATCAAATGTGTAGTTATAAAAAGTGCCAGCAGGTGGCGTTGTGCCTGTATCTGCTGACGTATTTAAAAGTCTTTATTATCGCTCTGGTGGATATATTTATACATTTGTGGTATTTTTCAGATTCTTCCAGTTCTAAATCTCCTTTTTAAACTTTAGACATAATTTCCTGGTTTTGTTCGTTAAAAAACAGAAAAAGTGATTTGGTCGATCGTTTGCTCGTCCGCCGGGGTTATCCACACAGCCCCCGGTCGTCTCCCACTCGCCAGCATCAGATCACCATTAGCGCCCATGGTCAGGTCACGCTAGGACTCGGCTACGTAGCGGCTAATGCTAGCTGATGGTCAAATTAACGACGTGTGGTTAATGCGTTTGGATGGACGCTAATGATTCAAAGGGCCGCTCCATCCTCTGTGGACTACGGGGGCCCGGGTGGTCCAAAACGAGCGTCCGTGATGAAGCGAGAGCAGTGGGCAGTTCAAACGGACGCCACGCGAGGAGTCAAGAGTTCAGCGGAATAAAAAGTATGAGCGCGTGGGTGGGATGATACAGAGCTGGCACAAAGAAAATATCAACAAAAGGTTAGCGAGCTTTGCTAACAAGAACGCTGAGTTATTGTGACATTCGAAAGTGCGAGCGCGTTATAAATAGATCACGACCGACTTCACTGGCTCCAGGTGTTAATGTCACTTTAACTCGTGGAGAATTAGACGCGTCGAGGAAAGTTTGACGAGCAAAAACCGTCAAAGAAGCGACAGAGAGAGTGAGACATCACCACAACTTCAGCTCTGAATGAAGCTCATCGAGGCCGGAGCGGGTGGAGGGACGTTTGAGTATCGTAGCAACCAAAGAGCCAATCAGGAGCGAGGCTGTTGAAGGTAACGCCATCATCACTTCCTGTTTCGAACGTAGCGGCTAGCAGGTTAGCTCTTTACTTAGCTGATTACTCTGAGTCGGCGTCGACTTCTCGTTCAGTTTATGAAGCGGAGACAGTATTTTTTTTACGTGAATATTTCTCGTGTTACTTTTTCTTTGCTTTAATGGAAATGTTTTGGTAATTTTTTGTCTATAATGATCAGATTTAAGCTTTAAAAGTTTGAATAAATCACTTCTATGAGTCATTATCAGAATCAGAATCATTAGACTTTTATTGCCATAGTCTGTGAACACAGTTCACAAACTAGGAACTTGATACGGTGAAAAAGTGCAACATAAACACACTGAATAAATACAAATACAAATAAGGGCATGCACAAAGTTAAAAAGATATGCTTAAAAAAAAAAAAAAAAAAAAATCAAATGAAATACTTAAAGGGAAAAAATATGTACAATAGCAGCATCAGAACAACAGTGCAAAGTGGCTTATTAAAGTGACCGGTGTTATAAAGTGTCCAGTTTAGTGCAGATATTATAAAGTGTTCATGAGACAAACAGCAGAGGGGAAGAAACTGTTCTTATGGCGAGAGGTTCTGGTCCCAATGGACCGTAGCCTCCTGCCAGAGGGAAGTGGCTCAAATAGTCCATGTCCAGGGTGAGAGGTGTCAGCTGCTCTACGGCCTGCTCACCCCCGAGTCCTGGAGACGTACAGGTCCTGTATAGATGGAAGGAGCAGCCAATCACCTTCTCAGCAGAGGCACAATGTGCTGCAGTCTCTGTCTGTCCCTGGCAGTGGCCCCAGTGAACCACACAGTGATGGAGGAGGTGAGGATGGACTCAATGATGGCCGTGTAAAACTGCACCATCATCTGGACTGGCAGCTTGCGTTTCCTCAGCTGCCGCAGGTGGAACATCCTCTGCTGGGCTTTCTTGATGAGGGAGCTGATGGTCGGCTCCCACTTGAGATCCTGGGTGATGCAGGTGCCCAGGAAGCGGAAAGAGTCCACAGTGGTGATGGGGGAGTCCGTCAGGGTGAGGGGAGGCAGGGGGGCTGTGACTTTCCTGAAGTCCACGATCATCTCCACTGTCTTCTGGGCGTTGAGCTCCAGGTTGTTGCTGCTGCACCAGGACACCAGCCGGTCCACCTCCCTCCTGTAGGCAGACTCATCGCTGTCCGAGATGAGTCCGATGAGGGTGGTGTCATCCGCAAACTTAACCAGTTTGACGGAGTCGTGGCTGGAGGTGCAGCAGTTGGTGTACAGGGAGAAGAACAGGGGAGAAAGTACACAGCCCTGTGGAGATCCTGTGCTGATAGTCCGAGTGTCCCAGACATTCTTCCCCAGCCGCACGCGCTGTCTCCTGTCTGTCAGGAAGTCAGTGATCCACCTGCAGGTGGAGTCAGGCACGTTGAGCTGAGCGAGCTTGTCCTGGAGCAGAGCAGGGAGGATGGTGTTGAATGCAGAGCTGAAGTCCACAAACAGGATCCTGGCTTTGGGCCTGTAGTTGGTGATTTGCCTAAGCCCTCTCCAGACAGAAGCAGAGTCGTTGGTGGAGAATTGCTGCTCCAGACGTGTATTGTATTTCGCTTTAGCCTTTTCCACCTCTTTGCTAAACGCATACTTGCAACGCCTGTAGCCTTCACGATCTCCAAACTAAATCCAAACCAACGACTAAAGTGTTTCATTCTGCTGTTTATTTACTGCAGTTCATGATTTTAAAAATATTGTAGATTTATAATAGTTTTTTGTGGTTTAAATCTCGTATCAGTGGCGTAAATTAGTTTCAATATCATCGAGTTTCGTCTCTATTTACTTCAGCGATATATCGGGGGGATGAAGGGGTTTGTTGTCCCGGGCCCCAGGGTTTTAGGGGCCCAGATTTGGACCGTCTTTCTATTCATTTACATTAGAGGGGCCCATGTTTCTTGACCCGGGCCCCTAAAGTTCTGCTGACGGGCCTGATCAGATCATATATTAAAAGTAAATGCACTGGTCGAAGTATTTACTGAACAAACTATGACATTCCCCATAAAATCAGAGAAATATAATTGTATTTTGTTGTTTTAAATGTTTAAATATGTTTCTTTTATGTTAAAATACACGTGACACATTTGATATTCTGATTTCAAACGTTCACTTTTATAATATTTACTCAAAAGTCTTTATTTCACATAATATTCAATACGTCTGAAGCTTAAATGTGCGTTTCATGTTTCTTTTCTGTGAATAACTCTGTCCCTCTTTACCTCGTAACGGATTAAACTGTTTTGTTCTTTAATATTTAATCAGTTTTATTTTTTGTAAACCACCAGGGGGCAGTGGAGTGTAGTTCTGCCCTGAGACGTTTAATAAAACATTTATGTGGCAATTTAACAGTGAAATGTAAACAACAATAAGAGAACGAGCGAGTTTAGGATCAGGACGAGAAAAACACGTCCAACAAAAACAGAATCCTCGTGTCGACTTTGAGACTTAAACCTCACAGATGTATTTATCGTCCAGACTGTGGTGGCAGCTCCTCGTCCGGCTTCACTGTGTGTTCTTCCTGTTGACCTTTGACCTCACAGGAGCAGGAGTGTGTCACAGACGATAAACGCCGCTCGACTCGACGGGTGTGATCCAAGATGGAGGACGAGTCTGTGACGTTGTCCAGGTGTTTGGTCTAAACCGCCGAGGCCCCGGTCTGACCACAGAAAAACTCTAAGAATTAAATTAAACATTTAAAGGTTTAGATGTTTAAACAAAACTTTAATTTTGATATAAAGAAACAAATATGTAAAGTTCATTTAACTCATTTTCCTTCTTGCTCTTCGTGGCACCACAGAGACCCTGAACCACAGTTTGGAAACCACTGGTCTAAACTATTGGATCCTCTTTTAGTCCTGGTTTAGTCCTGGTTTAGTCCTGGTTTAGTCCTGGTTTAGTCCTGGTTTAGTCCTGGTTTAGTCCTGGTCTGGTCCTGGTTTAGTCCTGGTTTGGTCCTGGTTTAGTCCTGGTCTAGTCCTGGTTTAGTCCTGGTCTAGTCCTGGTTTAGTCCTGGTTTAGTCCTGGTCTAGTCCTGGTTTAGTCCTGGTCTGGTCCTGGTTTAGTCCTGGTTTGGTCCTGGTTTAGTCCTGGTTTAGTCCTGGTCTAGTCCTGGTTTAGTCCTGGTCTAGTCCTGGTTTAGTCCTGGTTTAGTCCTGGTCTAGTCCTGGTTTAGTCTTGGTCTGGTCCCGGTCTAGTCCTGGTTTAGTCCTGGTCTAGTCCTGGTTTAGTCCTGGTCTAGTCCTGGTTTAGTCCTGGTTTAGTCCTGGTTTAGAAGAGTTCACCATAAGGAGGGTTGAAACAGGGCGGGAGAGATCCCTAAATGACTCAAACACAGATACATTTAAAACGACTTCAGGGAGTTTTTGAAGAGGAAACGTTTTTTTTTCACGGGACAAATCTGCAAAAAGTCGATTCTTAAAACTTGGTGTGATTTAAAAAAGTCCATGACACGTGTTTAATTATATAGATATGCTTTTATTAGAAAGAAGACACATTCATTTTGTGCTCTGAAAACTGTACATTAACAAAGAGTCGACCCCGAAAATAAAAAGAGGAGGCGGCGCTGCTGGGGTCAAAGTTCATGAGAGGTACGTCCTTTTATTTTTTAGACAAATACGTTCGTGGGGAAGTGGAGGTGATGTCAAAACACACACTGTTTACGTTGCGATACATTACACCCCGGATATGGGCGATGTGGGAGGGGCGTGAGGAGGGGGCGGGGTCAGGATAAACATGGGTCATATTTATAATAATGAGAACAACTATCCCCAAGCACAGTAAGAAAGATATTTATAGGCTAAAATCCATTCTGTAGAACTCTGTTGAAGTAATTACATTGCTGTACATCGAGACTCCGCGTGAACGTTGTGCTTTCTGCTTCTGTGCGTCCGTCGAGTTCGCCGCCGCAGCCGTTCGAACCTTCGTTTATCGTCTTTTATCGATTATAATTCTAGGTTTAGCTCATTCTCATCTTTCACTTTCACACACACATTCAAACACACGACTCTGTAACTCTCTCGTTGGATTATTTTTGTACCGAACCTGCTCGTCCTTGGCTTCCGTAGACGCACTTACTGTTTACGGTCCGTCAGCGGCGCGGTTGAGGTTTTTTTGAGCGTTTCTGGGGCGTTCGCTCTAGCGTCTCTTAGTGTCCGGTTTGGAGAAGGCAACCTGCAAATTGTCCCAACTTTAGTCCAAAAAAGGTTGAGTTTTGTGTTTTCCACCGCAGAGAACGTGTTTGAACTGTGGACACAGAGCAGACAGCGCCCTCTGTAGTTCTGAGAAGGATTTGTTGAAAGAGAGAGCGGAAACGCAGCGTAACTTTACAAAAAAAATAAAATAAAAATCAAGGTTTGAATCATTTAACACAAGGAGCGAGCGCCGTGTGGTTTTAAGAGTGAATCTGTTTTGGCTGAAATAATCGTCGTCCAAAAATGTTCGTTTATCGTCTGAAATTGAACACATAAAAGTAAACGCTGCGTTCGTGATCTCTTCGTAAATTTCAACTTCCTCTTCAGGCGTCCCTCTGTTTCGATGGCGCAGGGCGGTGACCTTCGACCTCCTCCTCTGCTGCGTCTGTTCGTCGATTGGTTTTGGAGGTTCGTTGTGGGAGGAGTTACACCTCAGTCTGTAGGTCCATGATCTCTTGTCCCACGAGGGGGATGGTGGCGCTGTTCTTCTCCCACTCCACCGCCTGGAGCTCCAGGGGGGGCGGGGCCACCGTCTCCAGGTCCTTACGCACCCAGGACGGGGGGGAGTGGGGCTTCCGGATGCCCTCCCAGCCCCTCTTACTGGGCGTCTGCTGCTTTTCCTACACAAACATAAAAGTAAGTAAGAAAAGTTTCGAGTTTAGGAGTTTATTCAGGCTGTAATGAGCTCATACGTCCACATGGGGGCAGGAGAACATTTTTTACTATTGATTACACTGAACTTTACCAGGAAATATCCAAAAGGTAAATGTATAGTGACTAAACGAAAGAACTCACTGTGTTACAACAAAAACTTTTTACAATATTAATTTTAGGCGCCCCCATCTGTGTAAAAAACTGGACGATAAAATGTGACGTCGTCTGAAACTCACAAATTTAAAACTCCTTCCTGATTTGACGGTTTGTGAGGGTCTTTCTTCTGTCTTGAGTTGAATTGTGTTATTGCTACAACATCCATAGACTGTTTATGTGTTTAAGTCGACTAAGAGGCTCCAGTCAGATGAAGCTCATTGATGCTAACACTTATAGCGGCTAATCTGGAAAAGCACTCGCCCCTCGGTTTGTTTTTAATGTTCAGATCTAAATTTACAGACCAAATAGTGAAAGAAGAGCAGATACAGAGAGAGGGGGCGCAGTTTTTCAATGTAAAGTGAATTAGAGCCGAGTCGACGGAGCTGAATCGTGCTCATGTTCACTTCCTGTGCGCGTGCTAGCGTGTTAGCGTGTTAGCGATGTCCATGTGTATAAACAGTCTATGGTAACAACAGACGACCGCCGCCATCGCAAATCCTTCAAACCAGGAAGGAACTCTGTCTAAAACCCAATAACGGCTAAATATTATTATTATTATCGTTACATAATATCGTTACGAGGTTTTGTTGCAGTCTGATGGTCAGTTTCTTTGATTCTACACTTTGAAAAATAAACTTCTCTCGTTTTATTCGTGCTCACATTCACTCGTCAGGATCCTGTTCCCAAACTCACGTCTGTTTTTCTAAATTCTGTCTTTTGACCATAATCGCGGCGTGTAATACAATATAATCTCTCTTAAGGGTGATTGACTGAAAAACTAATTAAATTTTGCTGCCAAATTTGAGGCAAAATTGGCACCAAAAACACCAAACGTGTTCTTGGCAAACCTGTTAAATCTACTAATGACTCATTATCTCTGACTGCAGCTGGAGCACATCTGGAGAGATGATTTCTCGTTAACTAGAGACATTAAGATAACTTCTGATCTGTTGTTCTGCAGTTTAGCGTGTGATGCTAGGCTAATACTGGCTACGTGCTAAAGCGTCCAAAGCTGTGGGATGGATGGAGCTCTGGAGGAGGATGATCATGTCTGAAGAAATAAACTGGTGCTATGAAGATGAGGCAGCTACAGGCCAACATGGAGCCAGCTCTGAGCAGAGAACATCAGCGTGACCTTTGAACTGCGCAAACTACATCTGCAACCGACTTTTGACACGTCTTCACTATGAGCGGGCTTGCATCTCCACAAACCCGACTCGTATTTGACCTGGAGAAGCGCCTCCGCCTGCCCGTTTCCATGGAAGTGTTGTTCTTTTGGCTGTAATGTTCTGTAAAGTTCTCCCTTCTTGGAGAAAGTCCCAGAGTATGGTTTTAACTTTGTGTTTCCATGGAATCGTGCAGGTGACAGACGACCTCCAGAAGGTTCTGTGGTTTTACAGTTTTACACGTTTAAGAGTAAATAAAGGTAAATAAAGTATAAAGAGGGGAGGGGGCGTGGTTATTTACACTCATGTTGGTCTTGTCACTGCTGGCTGAGGACACGCTCCATCTTTTGGCCGCTCTGCCCTCTGGTGGAGACTCTCTATCAGTGTACGTCTTCCTGCTGAGCTCCTGAAACATGTCCTGGTGTCTCTTCCTCGTGTGCATTATCTTCTACAGGGACAGCGCACACAACACCACCGGGTTTACTCAAAACGCTAACGCCAGAGTCAAATATCAACTTTGTTTTGGTCTAAATAGGATTAAAAAAACTAGAATTACCTCAAAGTCAAGCTCTGCATAGCGTGATTTTCGTCTCTGGGGGAAGATGAGACACAGATTAAAGGAAAGGTCTAGGTTTGGTTTTGCAGACAGAGTTTTAAAGGGATATTATTGTTCTGTTTCACTCAAGAAATAAGGATTTGTTAATAAATAAAATAAACAAGACAAGACTGGTGTTAAACAGGTTTAAATCTGAGGGGATTAATGTTCAGAGTCTGGAGTTAGTCCCTGAGTCAGTCCCACGTCGGCTCCAAACTTTACACTCGTGTTCGATCTTTAGTCGACGTGTGGAAACAGTGAAGGTTTTGAATTTGAATTAATTGGTTTATTAACAAAAAGTACTTGTATTAGCGTTTTGTTTGATTTTTTAGGAGCAGTTGCAGACGTGTGGTTGAGGAAACATGTTTTTTTTTATGAATTGATTTGAATTTACACATTAAAAATCAACAGAAACTCAATATTTTTGTGTTTTGTGTATTTCTCGGAGCAAAAATGTTCCACTGAAACAAAATCTAATGTAGACACTTTCATTCAGTGTTCTTTTTTTCTTTATTTTTCTTTTTCTTTCTACACTTTTATAAACACAAGACATCAGATCTATGAAGTATCTGGAGTTATGTAAAGAAACTCTACTTTTTTCTTTTTTTTTTTACATTTTAAAGGAATGGAAACAGATCCAAAGTGATTTAGCCACAGACGAAGAAGAGACTTTATAGAAGTGAGTGTGACGTCACAGTTCAGCTCCAAATGAAGCACGAGTATCATAGCAACCAAAGAGCCAATCAGGACGAGGCTATTGAAGGTACCGCCCCTTCCTGCAACGCTGTCAATCAAACCTGTGGCTAACGCTAACAGGAGCGACCTCGGGGAAAGAAGGACCTGATTTGTCTGTTTTTAATGTTCATATCTTGATTTACAGACACAATAGTGAAATAAAAAGGATCATGTAGAGGGTTAATACGAACATTTAAGACCAGAATGACGAGTCGATGGAGCAGGAAGTCGCACATGATCACTTCCTGTTTGGAACGTGGCAGCGGCAGGTTAGCTCTGTTCATTTATATAAACAGTCTGTGGTTTCAGTTCACGATTTTGGCCTCATTTTGGCCTCATTTTGGCCTCACTGTTTATGAGGACTTAACCCTTTTTTGTCCAATCCAAATGTAAAAATCTTATGGTACGAGATCTTGTCCCATCTCCAAAGTTTTATCTTCAAATCCTCAAAGTCTCCAGCCTTTACTTTGTCCAAAAATATTTAGTAGAGTCACAGTATTTCACTTTTTTTCTTTTCTACACGATTCCATAAATCTTACTTCATAAATCTGACGTCGTCTGTGTTTTTATAAAATCCAGAAAGTAGTAAAAAAAATAAAAATAAACAGAATAAGCAGGTGTGTCCAAACTTTTGACTAGTACTGTGTATTTTTATATTTTTTAGAATTTTGTAGGTTAAAAAAAGTCACATTTTACTCATTGAGGTGGTTCTTGAGGCAAAAATAATAATAATAAATTGAGATTAACGTATTAAAATTATTATTAAAATGATCATAACGTGAACAAATATTTTAAATAATTTTATCTGTTTTATAAATGTAAAAAGTGCATGTAGTCAGTATTTTGGAGTTGCAGATTTTCACTTTTCTTCTTATTTTTCGACTTGTTTTGGCGTTTGCTGTTAACAGATTGTGAGCGCGCCCTTTACGCTCTCCGTCACGGCGCGGTGGAGGAAGGCCTGACCCGCGGCTCCGCAGATGTGGCAGCTGCCGGATCACATGGCGTTACCGTGGCGACGCCGCCCTCCAGTGAACAGACACTCGTGGCTCACGTCCAGCTCAGTCTGACGTCGACCTCAAAGAGTCTGACCTTTGAGCGTGAACTTTAGACGCAAAACAAGGATCTCCCTGCGACGGAGTCAGACGTAAAACACAAAAAACGAAACACAAAAGACGATATTTAAACGGTTTAACTTTGAACAGTTGTTTCTTCGTTACAGGAGACGGGGAGAAGAGTTTGGTCGTGTTTCTTACTCGTTTCTTTGACCAAATGTAGTTCATTTATAATAAACAGACACAACGCCATTTGCAGCTCGTTTAACGTTTTAGTTTAAATTTTAACCCGATGCCTGAGACTTTACAAATGTGTTTAGTTTTACATCTTTGCTCCTCAGACAAAGCTCGTTTTTGGGCTCGTTTTGAAGTTTTTTTGTAAATCTTCATAATATTATTTAAAGAAATTGACTGATGTGTTTTTTTTCATAGACGATTCGATTGTTCAGAGAAACGTCTGATCAGCTCTGACGATGTTTTTGGGTCAATATTTTGATTATTTTCCCCAAATTATGTATTTTAAATGTACCACAAACTCACACACGGCCCCTTTTTTACCCCCACACCTTTAAAAACCCTGTGCTCTCGTGTTTTGTGCAGCGTCTCTTGGTTTGTTGACGCATGTTTTGATTCTTCTAAATTTCTTTGAACTTTGCGTTGCAACACTGTAATTTCCCCACTGTGGGAAAAATAAAGGTTTAAAATAGTTTAGCTCATATTTTAAGTTTATTTATGTGGCACATTTAGTCTGTGGTGTCCAAAGTGTTTACAGGACAACAGAAACATGTGTATAAAAGACACGAAATAGAAAAATAAAGATTAAAAATAGAAATAAAACGATAAAAAACGGCTCCACGTGTATAAAAGGCCGTGAGGCTTTAGTTTGGATTTAAAAGTTTATTTTATGTTCCAAAGTGAAGCAGCAGTGACTCGTTTGTTCTGTGTTTCAGGTTCATTCAGGAGGAGCAGAGTCTGAACCAAATCCAAATGTGATTTTTATTCTTTCTTTTGTTTTATTGTTGGTCATTAGTGTCATTAACGAGTTGATTCATTCACACGACGCACTTCAATCTGTCTGATTTTATAAAACCACAAACTGTAAAAGTCTCTGTGTTTTCACTCTGTCTCTTAGACTCAACACACCTCTGCTCCCTGGTATTTAACACAGGACGCCGTGGAGTTTTATAATGTGTGTATGTGTTTGAGTTTTATGATGTGTGTATGTGTTTGAGTTTTATGATGGGTGTATGTGTTTGTTTGAGTTTTATGATGTGTGTATGTGTTTGTTTGAGTTTTATGATGTGTGTATGTGTTTGAGTTTTATGATGTGTGTATGTGTTTGTTTGAGTTTTATGATGTGTGTATGTGTTTGTTTTGAGTTTTATGATGTGTGTATGTGTTTGTTTTGAGTTTTATGATGTGTGTATGTGTTTGTTTTGAGTTTTATGATGTGTGTATGTGTATGTGTTTGAGTTTTATGATGTGTGTATGTGTTTGTTTTGAGTTTTATGATGTGTGTATGTGTTTGTTTTGAGTTTTATGATGTGTGTATGTGTATGTGTTTGAGTTTTATGATGTGTGTGTGTGTTTGTTTTGAGTTTTATGATGTGTGTATGTGTTTGTTTTGAGTTTTATGATGTGTGTATGTGTTTGTTTTGAGTTTTATGATGTGTGTATGTGTTTGTTTTGAGTTTTATGATGTGTGTATGTGTTTGAGTTTTATGATGTGTGTATGTTTGTTTTGACTTTAATGTGACGCACGTTGTTCAGCTCAAGTTGTTTTAAATGTGCTATAAAATAAACTCTATTTATTTAGTATTTGGTCATGTTTTGGCTCGTTGTTCGTCCTCGTTTCGCTCGTGTTCGTTTCGCTCGTGTTCGTTTCGCTCGTGTTCGTTTCGCTCGTGTTCGTTTCGCTCGTGTTCGTTTCGCTCGTGTTCGTTTCGCTCGTGTTCGTTTCGCTCGTGTTCGTTTCGCTCGTGTTCGTTTCGCTCGTGTTCGTTTCGCTCGTGTTCGTTTTGCTCGTCCTCATTTCGCTCGTGTTCGTTTCGCTCGTGTTCGTTTCGCTCCATTAAACTCGATGCTTTAAGTGCTGAGGTGGAGCTTGTATTTAATTTGATAACCACATCACTGAGGGGTCATTATTAACACAATATGATCTGGGCAGAGAGGCGGCCCGGTCCAGAGCTGTCCTCGGAGACGTTTTTATTTTTGCGAAATTAACTTTACGTGGTTGAACTAATTATGAAATGCCTCCCCCGGTGGTCGTCCCCGTTCGCTAAAGCGGCGCTAGTCAAACAGTGTTGTTCTGTTCCATGTTTTAGCTGATGGATGGCTGTATGTCTGCGCCAACACCAAAGATGATGAAACATGAACACGGAAACGTTCACATTGAAATATGAAGAGATATATATATAAAAAAATAAAAAAAACACAAAAAAAACCCACAAAAAAGTGACTGATTCAACATAAACATAAGGTGATGAGGTCGTCATGGATACCACACTGACATAAACAGATACATGTTTCTGAATAGTTTTTATCAATGTTAAAAGTGCAATGTGTAACTTTTCTGGTGACGACTATCTGCTTGTTTCCATGGCGACATTCACAGTATGGCATTTTTCCATTTATTTGAGCAAAAAAAATGGTCTCTGGTCGCTGAAAGTTGGTGAAATGCTTATAAACTCATCATGGTGAGTAATTAGGACGTTCTGAATGTATAAGGTAAATGAGGAGTCACTGTGGACCGATGCAAAACGTTTAAAATTAACTCGTTCTGTTTTAATAATCAGGACCGGCGCTTTTAAACTCATCCACCTCCGCAGATATAAGTGTGCCAAGTTACAGGTTAGATCTGTGGAGAGGCGAGCCCACTTACAGTAAGAAAGCATGTTGTTTTTCAAGGCCATTTCAACACCTGTAATTGAATAAATGAAAGACAGACGTGTTTAATGCCATACTAAGGAACATCCAAGGCAAAGCAACAACATCATAAGCAGCAGGCTAAACTTTTATCACCAGGAAAGTTACATATTCGAGCTTTAACTGGAGTCTTCCTTCAGTTTATGTGAGGTGTGGTACCTGTGGACACGTGGACACAGGAGGAGACGTGATGATGGACGTTTGAACTAAACGACTCCGCGGCTCGTCTTACCTCCAGTGAGCTCATGGACAGCGTGGACACGGTCTCGCTCTTGGTCATGACGCCGGAGTTCCCAGAATCCCCTGCTCCGTTCACGGCCGCCGTCTGGTGCAGGTTATGGGCCGGCGAGTCCCTCTCAGAGCAGGACACGCTAACCTGATCCGCGGGTAAAGTCTTGAGTCCGAATCCTGGTTCTCCGGAGGCGGGGTTGGCCAGGTGGATGAGCCTGGTCTGGGGCAGCTGCTCTATGTTGATGTTGTACTTATCGTCTTTGCTTTTGGACGGTTTGAGCATCCCCGTGTTGTTCGTCGGCATTATGACGTAACCTTTACCCTCGGCGCTACTCCCTTCGCCGTTTCCTCTGGGCATTTCTCCGTCGAGTTGTTTGAAAAGTTCTCCGTCGCAGATGTAGATGGACTTGGCGCCCGGGAGCTCGGTGCTGATGCCTTTAGCGGCTCCTTTCTCCCGTCTCATGGTGAGGGTGTGGCTGGTGTAGTCGGCGACGTTCTGCAGGTGGACTTTGGCCATGCTCGCCGGCATCGTGTTGAAATTGGAGCCCTTCTGAAGAGTCAGGGTCCCGGCGGAGGCTTTGTCGTCGCTCTGCAGGGAGGAGCGCTTCACGGTGCCTAGACACAGGAGAGGAAAGAGTTAAAGACGTCTGGGAGTCTGAGGGACAAACCTGACGGGAAAATGGGACGTGAATGGACATTTCTGCTGTCCATTTTTAAAGACTAATGTGGTTTGTCAAACACCTGAGAACTACAGCTGTGCAGACTGTTTATGTACATGCTAATGTGGCTAACCCGCTAGCTGCCGTGCTCCAAACAGGAAGTGATCATGTGTGCACTTCCTGCTCCATCGTCTCCTCTCTCTGTCTCTGCTGCTTCAGACTCATTCTGGTCTTAAATGTTCGTATTAACCCTCTACATGATCCTGGGGTTTTTATTTCACTATTGTGTCTGTAAATCAAGATCTGAACATTAATAACAGACAAATCAGGTCCTTCTGTCCCCGAGGTCGCTCCTGTTAGCGTTAGCAACAGGTTTGATTGACAGTGTTGCTAAGCGCCCGCTCTCTGCTAAACTAGCGGTGTGGGCGGGAAGGGGCGTTACCTTCAACAGCCTCGCTTCTGATTGGCTCTTTGGTTGCTATGATACTCTCCAGATTAGCCGCTGTACCTGCTCTCGCCTCCATGAGCTTCATTTGACTGGAGCTGAACGTGTCAGGGAAATATTTTGCTTTTTACATTTCTTCTCTTATAAGAAGAAAACACAAAATTTCATTAAAAGGAAAACTAAATACATTTCCTGACCACAGTGATTTTTAAGATGGCAGCAAATGTGGTTTGTGAGAGATTATCTTTAAGAATGTGACACGTGTCCATCCGTGTGGAGAGCAGACGCTGCACAGACGTGACTGAGCGTGACATCACCACAGCGTTCGGCCAAATGAAGCTCGAGGCTGGAGCAGGTGAAGAGGCTCATCTGGAGGCGAGGTCCATATTTGCAACACCGACCACGAGTATCATAGCAACCAAAGAGCCAATCAGGAACGAGGCTGTTGAAGGTAACGCCCCTTCCCCTCCGGGCGCTTAGCAACACTGTCAATCAAGTCGATGGAGCTGGAAATGTGCTCAGGCTCACATCTTATGTGGAACGTGGCGGCGAGCACGTTAGCAGAGTCCATTTATAAAAATATTCTATCGTCTTTAGGCAAAACACTCCACCAGCCTGCACAGTGTGTGTGAGCGTGTGTGTGTGTGTGTGTGTGTGTGTGTGGGGGTGAGTGTGTGTGAGTGGGGGTGGGTGTGTGTGTGTGTGTGTGTTATTATAGTGACCTCTGATGTCACATAAACACAGAGTGAAAACAGCGACATATTTGAGCGTGATGATGTCATCGAGCTGAGACGAATCACAAAGAAAAAAAACATCCACCGTCATCACATTTAAACATTTATACAAAACTGAAACATAAAACTTTATAACAGCCATGAAAAGAAGACAGTTTCTTATTTTCTTATTCTGCAGTAAACCCGGGTCTGTCTGAATTTATAATCAACACAAAACATTTAAATCTGTGTGATCCTTTCAAAGTAAAACTCCAGGACGACGCTGCTCGTCTCAAACTCGAGCTGCTCATTTGACACAAACTCACGTCACTGAACAGATTTTGGCTCGAGGCTCGATCCATGTCCCATAGTCCAGACACAAACTGTCCAGACAACATCAGCCTGGACATAACCAGGTCTGGACCAGGACTGGACCAGGACTGGACCAGGACTGGACCAGGACTGGACCAGGACTGGACCAGGACTGAACCAGGACTGGACCAGGACTGGACCAGGACTAAACCAGGACTGAACCAGGACTAAACCAGGACTGAACCAGGACTGGACCAGGACTGAACCAGGACTGGACCAGGACTGAACCAGGACTGGACCAGGACTGGACCAGGACTGGACCAGGACTGGACCAGGACTGAACCAGGACTGAACCAGGACTAAACCAGGACTGGACCAGGACTGGACCAGGACTGGACCAGGACTGAACCAGGACTGGACCAGGACTGGACCAGGACTGGACCAGGACTGGACCAGGACTAAACCAGGACTGAACCAGGACTAAACCAGGACTGAACCAGGACTAAACCAGGACTGGACCAGGACTGAACCAGGACTGGACCAGGACTGAACCAGGACTGGACCAGGACTGGACCAGGACTGGACCAGGACTGGACCAGGACTGGACCAGGACTAAACCAGGACTGGACCAGGACTGAACCAGGACTGAACCAGGACTACTGGACCAGGACTGAGCCAGGTCTGAAACTACATCTACGTCATTTTTCACAGTTTGACCCAAACAAAACTGGGGGCTCCTCAAAAATAAAAGTACCTCGACATTTAAGCCGTGATGATGTTTCAGCTCTGTCCAAATCTGTCAGAAGAGGCGGGACTTTACCTGAGCTTTAGCCAATCACAGCGGCACGCTAGCTAGCTCACTGCGTCTCAAAGCTAACACAACATAAACAAAACATAAAATAAAAAAACCTGTTAAAATTCAAATTAATTAAAATACAGACTACACAATCATGTTTATGTCGTACACTAATGCTACAGTACGACTGAGACACTATGCATCACAATTAGCATTAGCATTAGCATTAGCATTAGCACTGAGGCTCAAACATGTCTCTTTATAAAAACAGAAGTGTCTGGTGAAATATTCATTTTATTTGTGTTTAACATGTGACAGTGACGTCCACCTGCAGCTCCCTGTCCACTGTCTGACCATGACCTCTGACCTCTGACCCACCTGCAGCTCCTGTCCACTGTCTGACCATGACCTCTGACCCCTGACCCACCTGCAGCTCCTGTCCACTGTCTGACCTCTGACCTCTGACCCACCTGCAGCTCCTGTCCACTCTCTGATCTTTAAATATTTATTCATTTTGTTTCTGCAAAAACCTCAGAGATAAACCTGGACAGAAGTAGTGACACAAACACAGAGGTTGGGGGCGCTGTTGTGCACAGAGGCTAAACAACAACAAGCTACGATGATAAAACGACACACGTTTTGGCTAAATAAATATGTAGCTTCAGTTTTTTGACCCGTGCTACGTCGTTAGCATGTATTTAACCACGTGATGTTCGATGCTTCAGGATTTACAGGAGATTTCAAACAGCATAGAGTCAGAATCCAAAGCCTCGACGCCAAAATCAGGGTTTAAATTGTTGAGTTGTGGGATTCTCCACACGAGCTTTTGTCAAACACAACACAAACCCGCTCCTGTGTGGTTTAATATGTTGGTTATTGCGGGAGGGTCTCAGTAGATCTCCAGATGCAGTTGTTGATTTCCTGTCTCCAGAGATAATCAGATCTGAGCCTCGGCGGATATCAGCAGAGCCGCTATCAGATGAACCGGGAGCCGCTTCATTACACACCGATACTGAGCCAGACAAACGGCTCCGCTCCCGTCCACTGCTCCTCTATAACTCAAATCTATAACTCAAAACTTAAATCCAAACTGCTCAGATGTTTCTCCACGTTCAGTCTCAAGTTTTATTTGGACTGCTTCATTTTTATTTTTTCAGTTGCGCAGATCACTGTAGATTTGTGTGATCAGATTAATAAAATTCCAAACTGGGACAAACTCGGGTTGGGACGGTCGGTCACAGATAAAATCCTGAGTAATATTGTTCATTCTCGACTCACTTTTGGTTCAGTCTTGGTCTAAGGGACTTTTTTTCACCTTTTGTTCTGTATTTTAGCCAAACAAAGGACAGTATGTTTGTGTCTTTACTGTTGGAGCGATGAGATGGGTCAGAAATGGGCACACGTGGGACATTTCTCGTATAAAACCTGGATAAATCTGATAAATCTGGGTCAATGGGGACGTCTGGTCACTCTGCTGTAGATGGTCACACCCTGAGCTTCTCTAAATCCAAACATGGTTCTCTGCACTGATCTATTAATCCTCCATCTTCTCCTCTACATCAGAGTGTCCAGGTCTGTGGCAGAGTGTCCAACAGTCACACCTCACAGCAAGAAGGTTCCTCTGGTTTCCCCATCAACCCAAACATGCAGAACAGGTCAAATCCTCCAACTAAAAACGTCCTGACCAAGACTAATGTTGAAGGACGGGTCAAATGCAGGAGACGTTTCCCAACGGGGACAACAAAGTGCACCCTGACCTTAAAGGCCCATATGACACAAACTGCAGATTTAGGCTGAGTTCTTCTCTCAAACTGAAAACACTCTGTTCCACCTTGTGATGTCATCATGTGGTGATACAGGAAGTGCTCCACTGTGTTTTTAAACTTCACACACCTTCATTTATAGAATCATTTGGATCATTTCAGTCCTAGAATATTCTCGACTGAACTAAAGGTAAAAGGAGGAGTTAACATGAAAAGTACCACTTGATGACATCACAGGGTGGAACGTCGCATTTTGAGCTTTGTAGATGTCACAGACTAATAATAAAGTGTGACTCAAACATGTGAATGAAACAAAACACAACTCCAGGTCTGTTTTAGAGGACGACACATTATTAAAGCTGCAGAAGTTCAGTTTCATACAAAAAGGTAAATGATAATATTATTTCTGTAACACTCTGTAGACTTTAAACTGTGAAGTGACTCTGTTGTGTCGTCTCTTATGTCAGAACAGCTCCTCAGTGAAAATACGAGAGTGAGGAGAAGAGGAGGAGAGGAGCAGAGGAGGGACCAGGCGTCTGCTGCAGAGGAGTTTAAGACGAGCTCAGAGCAGCAGAACAGACTCCAAACACTCCCCAAAGAACAAGTGAGGAAAAGACAAAAGAGTGAGACAACAGAGAACATGGACACGAGGAGGAGGAGGAGCAGGAGGAGGAAGAGGAGGAGGAGGAGCAGGAGGAGCAGGAGGAGGAGCAGGAGGAGGAGCAAGAGGAGGCCTCCAAACAGTCCCCAAAGAACAAGTGTGAGTAAAAGACAAAAGAGTGAGACAACAGAGAACATGGACATGAGGAGGAGGAGCAGGAGGAGGAAGAGGAGGAGCAGGAGGAGGAGGAGCAGGAGGAGGAGCAAGAGGAGGAGGAGGAGCAGGAGGAGGAACAGAGGAGGAGGAGGAATAGGAGGAGGAGGAGCAGGAGGAGGAGGAGCAAGAGGAGGAGCAGGAGGAGGACCAGGAGCAGGAGGAGCAAGAGGAGGAGCAGGAGTAGCAGGAGGAGGAGGAGCAGGAGCAGGAGGAGGCTTACCTGATCTGCAGGCCATGTCCACGTCCTTCTCAAAGTCAGTCTGAAAAAGAAATTATGAAAATATTAGGAATAGTTTGTGCAGTAGAAGTACACGGACAAGTACACGGATCACACATGTACACAGATCACACATGTACACAGATCACACATGTACACGGATCACACATGTACACAGATCACACATGTACATACATCACACATGTACACGGATCACACATGTACACAGATCACACATGTACACGGATCACACATGTACACGGATCACACATGTACACAGATCACACATGTACACGGATCACACATGTACACAGATCACACATGTACACAGATCACACATGTACACGGATCACACATGTACACAGATCACACATGTACACAGATCACACATGTACACAGATCACACATGTACACGGATCACACATGTACACAGATCACACATGTACATACATCACACATGTACACGGATCACACATGTACACGGATCACACATGTACACGGATCACACATGTACACGGATCACACATGTACACGGATCACACATGTACACGGATCACACATGTACACGGATCACACATGTACACGGATCACACATGTACACGGATCACACATGTACACGGATCACACATGTACATACATCACACATGTACACGGATCACACATGTACACAGATCACACATGTACACAGATCACACATGTACACAGATCACACATGTACACGGATCACACATGTACACAGATCACACATGTACACAGATCACACATGTACACGGATCACACATGTACACAGATCACACATGTACACAGATCACACATGTACACGGATCACACATGTACACAGATCACACATGTACACGGATCACACATGTACACAGATCACACATGTACACGGATTCTGTATTGAGACTGGAGCTGGTTGATTCTGGTTAAATCTGATGTTTATGTCGAGAGCAGGATTCAAACTGTAAACCTTCTGATCAGAGGGCAAACGCTCTACCAACTGAGCCACCGTGCCCTGTTCTACACACTCATCAGTCTGGAATGTTCTCACTGACAGAGTTTAGGAGACGCCGGAATGTTCTGTGAAATACTTGGAGCTGATTGGTCGAAGTGTCAGTGGAACAAGGAGAGAAAAAGCTTTTGTTAAATCCACAAATGAACTGACTCCTCCCTCGTGTTCTGGCATGTTGTGGGTGTGTTTTGGCTTGTTCTGTCGTGTTCTGGCGTGTTCTGGCGTGTTTTGGCGTGTTCTGTCGTGTTCTGGCGTGTTGTGGCGTGTTTTAGCATCATGCTAAACTCCCGCAGACACAAACTAAACTGTCAAACTCTGGACTAAAGACTGTACCATGAGCTGAGCGTGGCCATTTTGGAACGAGCCCCCAGAGTCTCCGTTTGTGTCGTCCTGACGATCCACAACACGACACTTCACCGCCTCCTGCACCTGCAACACACACACAGGGTGAAGAGGAGCAGGAGGAGGAGCAGGAGGAGGAGGTGGAGGAGCAGGAGGAGGAGCAGGAGGAAGAGGAGGAGCAGGAGGAGGAGGAGGAGGTGGAGGAGCAGGAGGAAGAGGAGGAGCAGGAGGAGGAGCAGGAGGAGGTGGTGGAGGGGGAGGAGCAGGAGGAGGAGCAGGAGGAGGTGGAGGAGCAGGAGGAAGAGGAGGAGCAGGAGGAGCAGGAGGAGGAGCAGGAGGAGGAGGAGGAGGAGCAGGAGGAGGAGGAGGTGGTGGAGGGGGAGGAGCAGGAGGAGGAGCAGGAGGAGGTGGAGGAGCAGGAGGAAGAGGAGGAGCAGGAGGAGGAGCAGGAGGAGGAGCAGGAGGAGGAGCAGGAGGAGGAGCAGGAGGAGGAGGAGCAGGAGGAGGAGCAGGAGGAGGAGGAGGTGGTGGAGGGGGAGGAGCAGGAGGAGGAGCAGGAGGAGGTGGAGGAGCAGGAGGAAGAGGAGGAGCAGGAGGAGCAGGAGGAGGAGCAGGAGGAGGAGCAGGAGGAGGAGCAGGAGGAGGAGGAGCAGGAGGAGGAGGAGGAGGAGGTGGAGGAGCAGGAGGAAGAGGAGGAGCAGGAGGAGGAGGAGCAGGAGGAGGTGGAGGAGCAGGTGGAGGAGCAGGAGGAGGAGGTGGAGGAGCAGGAGTAGTAGCTGTTGTAGTAATAACAGTAGTAGTTGTTGACGTAGTTGTAGTAGCAGCTAATGTCGTAGTATTAACAGTAGTAGCTGTTGCAGTAGTAGTACTTATATTTGTAGTATTATTAACAGTAGTAGCAGTAGCTGTTGCAGTAGTAGCTGTAGTAGTACTTATATTTGCAGTATTATTACAGTGAGTCTGATGCTCTGATCTCGCTCCAGCACAAACATAAATTCAGTCGTCACAGAATTTTTAAGTTTTAGTTTTTGTTTCAGTTTCGTTTTTTCGTTCTGGGGAAACTTTTCCATAAACGTGTGATTTATTTTTCAGGACACACAGTCTGTGCTGCTCTGTGTCACAAAACTTTAAACAGCTTCAATAGCAGCATTAGCATTAGCATATTAGCATTAGCAGCATTAGCAGCATTAGCAGCATTAGCATTAGCATTAGCCGACAGGTCACGTGCAGATAAATGTTTATTTTCTGGTTGATTCACTTTAGACTCGTGTCCATCAGAGACAAACTGTTCAGTTTTAAGTAAAACATTTTATTTTGACGATTTGAAACTGATTTTCTGAGGCATCAGTTTGATTTTCATATTTTATGTTTAATTCTTCTCCAGTCGGTTCAGTTTGGACGACCCCATGGAAATATAGAGTTAAAGTCATACTACGGAACATTCTCCAAGGGCATAGATACGCTGTGTGTCATAATGTGGAAGATTAAAGCCAAAGGACATGGAGACGAGCAGGTGTCAAATAAGAGCCAGGTTTGTGGAGATGCGAGGCAGAGGACAGTGCAATTAAAATGATCCAAAATGATCACTTCCTGTTTTTTTACTTTTAGCTCCCTCCATGTGTGTTAAATCTAACTGTCCCGTAGAACGTCCCGTAGAACGTCCCGTAGAACGTCCCATAGAACGTCCCGTAGAACGTCCCATAGAACGTCCCGTAGAACGTCCCATAGAACGTCCCGTAGAACGTCCCATAGAACGTCCCGTAGAACGTCCCATAGAACGTCCCGTAGAACGTCCCGCCGTCCCGCCCCGTCCCGTCGTACCTCTCTCCTCAGGATGCAGTGAACCATCACAATCACGAATCCTTCCAGCGAATCAAAAACAGCGAAGAGGATCTGGAAGAGGGCGGAGCGTCGGTCCGTGATCGCCAACACCGCCGACATCCAGGTGAGCGCCAGGAGAGGCAACACCACGCACGAGCTCCACAGCGACGCCCTGCAGGATCAGAGCGGAACAGCAGTCAGGAACGACAAAGACTCGGCGTGTTTCAGCGGATTTATTTAAGAGTTAGCATTAGCTGTGACTGATCCATGTTAACGTAATGCTATGTTAGCTGTTTCCATAGTAACAGATTAGGTGTTTTTTAGCGTCTCAGTCATGCAAAAATAGATAACATCACAACGAATACTTAAACTACGGAACAAACGGAACAGACAGGTCCAGTTTATAAGCTCAGAGCTGACAGACATCCCATGCAACGATGGAGCAGAGAGGAAAGAGAGGGGTCAGGGGTCAGGGGTCAGGGGTGAAGCAAAGGATGCACAGAACAACAGGAGGAGCCGAAGAAGGAGGAGCCGAAGAAGGAGGGACAGAGCAGAGACAACCTCAACTACGGATAACACCATGGCCCAAAATACAACTGGATTTATGGGTCAAAGTTCTGGAAATGTGGCTCTACTTTTGGTCTAAAAACACGAGGAAAAAAC
Source organism: Periophthalmus magnuspinnatus (assembly GCF_009829125.3). Lineage (NCBI taxonomy): Eukaryota > Metazoa > Chordata > Actinopteri > Gobiiformes > Gobiidae > Periophthalmus > Periophthalmus magnuspinnatus. Next base: position 33,670,342 of record NC_047141.1, on the reverse strand, counting down.
TTTGGATTTGAAATAATTGACTGTTTTATTAAAGGTCCACTATGGAACTTTTCTGGTGTAGAGGCTGCGTGATGTTGCTTTGCCACCAACTAAGAATAAACCAACTACATGTTTTTAAAGGGATTTTTAACCCGAGAAAGAAGGTCATGATTTTGGATTTAAATACTGTATTTTCTGGACTTAAGTGTCACTTTTTCATAGTTTGTCTGGGGTGAGACTTATATGTGAAATGATTAAATATATAATGTCACATCTTCATTTTCCTCTGGAGTTGGTGGATTTGTTCAGAATCGACACCGAGGACGAAGAATTCAGTGGATTTATTGATTTGGAGTGAGATCCAGAGTAAACTTGTTATTTTATTTATCTGATTAACTGTTAATATCTTACGTTAACAAACCAGACACGTGTTCAGTTCTGTCTGTGCTTCAGCTGAATAAATATAAATGTGTTAAGTTAGCATTAGCGTTAGCATTAGCGTTAGCGTGATGTACTGATATTCAGCCTGTTGTTCCACATTTTTTTATTATTATTAGAACTTGACTTTAAAGATAAAATGTCTGTTCTTGGTCTCGGATTTTGCTAAATAAATTCCCCAAAAATGTGACTTTTATATGTTTTTATGTTTTTTTCTTCATTATTATGCTTTTTTTTCCACTGGTGCGACTTATACTCCAGAGAATAAGGTAATTCACTTTATTACAGGTGCAACTTTTGGTGTCACTTTGTCTGAAATGTTCCGCAGTATGACATTAAATCTGTCTGTGGAGAGAAACACTTTTAACTAAATGCAAATGAGATAAACAGGTAAAGTAATGACATCTCCATGGAGACGAGCAGGTGCTGTAACCTCAACCAGAAAAGTCCCAGAGTGGATCTTTAAGGACAGCAATTATTATTAACTCAGTTCTGAAATAGTTTAACTTGTTGGTAAGTTATTATTTTTTTATTTTTTTGCAAACAAATTAATAATATTTTTCTCCTATTTTTCTACTTTTCTAATTTGATCTTTACAGTGATGTCAGACTTTATATTTACTTTATATTTATTTTATATTTACTTTATATTTACTTTATATTTACTTTATATTTACTTTATATTTACATTATATTTATTTTACATTTACTTTATATTTAATTTATATTTATTTTATATTTACTTTACATTTACTTTATATTTACTTTATATTTACATTATATTTATTTTATCTTTATTTTACATTTACTTTATATTTATTTTATATTTACTTTATATTTACTTTATATATATTTTATATTTACTTTATAGTTTTAAAAGACAAATATCCATAATGTTTCTTTAGTTTTTCATAAACGACAAATGTTTGTAATTTAAAAATCTGCAGCTAATATTTATTTAAGTGTAAAAGTGTTTTGGGGGGCTCCACAGGGGGGGTCCACAGGGGGGTCCACAGGAGGGTCCACAGGGGGTCCACAGGGGGGTCCACAGGGGGCTCCACAGGGGGGGTCTACAGGGGGGTCCACAGGGGGGTCCACAGGGGGGTCCACAGGGGGCTCCACAGGGGGGGTCTACAGGGGGGGTCTACAGGGGGGTCCACGGGGGCAAAGGGGTTTGTGGTCCCGGGCCCAGGGTCAGAAACTCGTTCTAATAATTTATATTAGAGGGGCCCATATAAGCATTTTTGCCCCGGGCCCCCAAATTCCTGTTGACGGCTCTGACAGTTACATTTTTTTCATGAGGTTTACGTTTTGTCTAGAGCCGATGAACCAAAACATGAACGCCCTTCGAGACGACTGTTCTTGTGATTTTGGGCGTGACAAAAATAAATGAATTGAATTGAAGTGAATTAATGTTATAATAATTAAAACATTTTGAAACGTATGAACACGATTTGTTCTTTTTATTACTTTTTTCTACAGATATTGTCAAATACAGAAGTTTAAACTCCAGACTCGGGCTGTTCTGTTTTGATCTGGATTTAGTCCAGATTAAGTCTTGGTCTAGTCCAGGTTTAGATCCAGTTTTAGTCTCAGTTTTGGTTTGGGGTCCACTCGGTTTAGTCCTGCCCCCGTTTGTGTCACGGGCTGATGATAAGTTAAGATAAGATAATCTACTTTAATAATATCAATAAAAGTATAAATATATAATAAAAGACTGAGATCATCTTTAGTTTTATGTTTAATTATGTTTTGTGTCGCCACAAGGAAAGAAAAACATGACATAGGACAGAGTGAGTGAAGAAGAGGAGGAGAGGAGGAGAAGAGGAGGAGAAAGAGGAGAAAGAGGAGATAGGAGGAGAAGGAGAAGAAGGAGGAGAAAGAGGAGAAAGAGGAGGAGAAAGAGGAGAGAGGAGGAGGAGAAGAAGGAGGAGAAGAGGAGGAGAAAGAGGAGAAAGGAGGAGAGAGGAGGAGAAAGAGGAGAGAGGAGGAGGAGAAGTAGAGTTAAAATAATTAGCGGGACTAACATGGCGTTACTGGTAGCTGTGGTGGAAACGTCAGCCGAAGAGATAACTCCACACTTGGCACATTTGAGCGTCATATTGTACAGAGGCACTGCCATCTGACTGAAAAGTCAAATACACACACTGTGACGCACAACAGGAAGAGCACACAACACACACACACCCACACACACACAACACACTGTGACGCACCACAGGAAGAGCACACAACACACACAACACAACACACACACACAACACACACACACACACTGTGACGCACAACAGGAAGAGCACACAACACACACACACAACACACACACACACACTGTGACGCACAACAGGAAGAGCACACAACACACACACACAACACACACACACAACACACACACACACACTGTGACGCACAACAGGAAGAGCACACAACACACACACACAACACACACACTGTGACGCACAACAGGAAGAGCACACAACACACACACACACACAACACACTGTGACACACAACAGGAAGAGCACACAACACACACACACACAACACACACACAACACACTGTGACGCACAACAGGAAGAGCACACAACACACACACACAACACACTGTGACGCACAACACACACACACACACACACTGTGACGCACAACAGGAAGAGCACACAACACACACACACCCACACACACACAACACACTGTGACGCACAACAGGAAGAGCACACAACACACACACACACACACACAACACACTGTGACGCACAACAGGAAGAGCACACAACACACACACACCCACACACACACAACACACTGTGACGCACCACAGGAAGAGCACACAACACACACACACAACACACACACACACAACACACTGTGACGCACAACACACACACACACACACACTGTGACGCACAACAGGAAGAGCACACAACACACACACACACAACACACACACAACACACTGTGACGCACAACAGGAAGAGCACACAACACACACACACACAACACACACACAACACACTGTGACGCACAACAGGAAGAGCACACAACACACACACACACAACACACACACAACACACTGACACACAACAGGAAGAGCACACAACACACACACAACACACACACACACAACACACACACAACACACACACAACACACTGTGACGCACAACAGGAAGAGCACACAACACACACACACAACACACACACTGTGACGCACAACAGGAAGAGCACACAACACACACAACACACACACACACACACACACTGTGACGCACAACAGGAAGAGCACACAACACACACACACAACACACACACACAACACACTGTGACGCACAACAGGAAGAGCACACAACACACACACACAACACACACACTGTGACGCACAACAGGAAGAGCACACAACACACACACACACAACACACTGTGACGCACAACAGGAAGAGCACACAACACACACACACAACACACACACAACACACTGTGACACACAACAGGAAGAGCACACAACACACACACAACACACACACACACACACACAACACACACACACACAACACACACACAACACACTGTGACGCACAACAGGAAGAGCACATAACACACACACACAACACACACACTGTGACGCACAACAGGAAGAGCACACAACACACACAACACACACACACACTGTGACACACAACAGGAAGAGCACACAACACACACACACAACACACACACACAACACACTGTGACGCACAACAGGAAGAGCACACAACACACACACACAACACACACACTGTGACGCACAACAGGAAGAGCACACAACACACACACACACAACACACTGTGACACACAACAGGAAGAGCACACAACACACACACACACAACACACACACAACACACTGTGACGCACAACAGGAAGAGCACACAACACACACAACACACAACACACACACAACACACTGTGACGCACAACAGGAAGAGCACACAACACACACACACACAACACACACACTGTGACGCACAACAGGAAGAGCACACACAACACACACACAACACACACACACACTGTGACGCACAACAGGAAGAGGCACACAACACACACACAACACACACACAACACACTGTGACGCACAACAGGAAGAGCACACAACACACACACAACACACACACAACACACTGTGACGCACAACAGGAAGAGCACACAACACACACACACACTGTGACGCACAACAGGAAGAGCACACAACACACACACAACACACACACACAACACACACAACACACTGTGACGCACAACAAACAGAAAGAGGCACACAACACACACACAACACACACACAACACACTGTCACACACAACAGGAAGAGGCACACAACACACACAAAACACACACTGTGACGTACAAAACACACACAACACACTGTGACACACAACAGGAAGAGAGGCACACAACACACACAACACAAACAACACACACAACACTGTGACATACACAACAAGCAAGAACAGAGGCACACAACACACAACCACAACACACTGTGACACACAACAGAAAGAGATGCACACACACAAAACACACTGTGACGTACACAACAAGGACATATGCGCACACACACACACACACACCCCATACATCTACTCACCACCAGAGCACACACACAGACGCACACACAACCAGGGTCACACCCCACACACACAAACAGATACAGATGCAGAGCACGCACACACACACACACACACACACACAGAGCACACACACACAGAGCGCACACACACAGAGCGCGCGCACACACACAGAGCGCACGCACACACACACACACACAGAGCGCACACACACACACACAGAGCACACACACACACACAGAGCGCACGCACACACAGAGCACGCACACACGCACACACAGCGCACACACACACACACAGAGCGCACACACACACACACACACACAGAGCGCACACACACACACATGACCAGGGCTGGACACACACACCTTTGTCGTGTGGTTCTACAGTGTAAATTAAAGGTGCACTGTGTAACTTTCCTGTTGTCAGGTCCAGAACCTGCTCGTCTCCATGGAGATGTTTTTACTCTGCCTTAAATGTTCAACAAGCACGTGACAGGTCAGCTCTGTGGAGAGGCGACTCCGCTCTGTGAGAATCATGTTTTTCTACGAGTATTTATTTATTTTTTTTAACACTTGAAACTGAAGGCGACAGAGACAGAGTTTAATGCTTTACTGTGGAACATTCTTGGGAAAAGCAATAGCGTATCCATGGAAACAAGCCCTGGCAGACACCACATCAGAAAGGTTACACTATAAACCTTTAAGACGGTGCTGGTGCTTGTGTGAACAGATTATAAACGTTGTGTTGGAGTAAATCGTGTTTAATCCAGTTTTGTGTTTGTGGATCTTAAATGATTAAAAAGTCTCCAGCCCTTTTCAAATCACACACACACACACACACACACTCGTTCAGCGGGTCACAAGGTCAGTCTCTCTCTCAGGGCAGCGGCCAATCACAGGCTTCAGAGCAGGGGCGGGGTCTTGAGGGGGCGGGGCCTTATCGGGACAAAGTTTTGATTTGAAACTGCAAAATGTGTCAAGAAATAAAAATGAGTCCAACCTCAAGAAAAACACAAAATAATAAGTGTGTGTAATAATGTGTGTGTGTGTGTGTGTGTGTGCTCCTTATGTAACCTCATGCTTCACTCTCATTGGCTGAGTCCACCTGTCACTCATTTAGGACATGATCAAACCAATAGGAGAAGTGGGCGGGGACATCATAAACATCTGTCCAGGTTGGAAAAAATGATTTAAAATGGACTGATTCAGTTTAACGTCTTATAAAGTTCAAGAATAAAAAGTGTAAATATCCAGACAGTTTAACAAAATCAAAATGTAATTAAATCAATGAGAAAAAAAAAAAAAAATTAAAGTCCACTATGTAACTCAGAATCCTATTATTTTGCCTGGAAAGTTCCACGTTACGACATTCACCTCGTCTCGCAATGATTCAGTTAGAGTAATTTTTATTAAAACAACCAAAAAAGAACAAAACACTTAAACTCACACATCCTTACAGTAATTGAGCTCGCTTCTCCACAGATCTGACCTGTAAATCCACAGACATACAGTCGATGCGTTTCATGTCGTACGGCGAAACACTCCAGGCAAAACAACAACATCTCCATGGAGACAGCCGAGAAACGGGCGTGTCCTTCAACATCCTCGCTCCTGATTGGCTCTGGTTGCTATGACGCTCGCACTTCTCTGCTCCAGATTAGCCGCTGTCACTTTTAGCCTCGTGAGCCTCATTTGGAGCTGACTCTGTGTTTTTAAAGCGTCTCTGTTACATCACACTCTATTGATCTGCTCCTCGTCCACGTAAACGTCTCTGTCGTGTTTTATTTCATCATCTGCGCTCGAGATTATTTGAGCCAGAGGACGTCCCACTGTCCACAGCGTCCAAATGAACCGGGAACGCGAGATTTCCACGAATAATCCGCCTCCATCGGGCTGTTTGCTTCCTGCGCCGTTTATAACTGAATGTATTGATATCGACAAGCCATAACGAACTCATCTGTTGCCGTGCCGACTCTCGCTAAGCAACAATTAAAGCTGGAATCGATTTTTGCAGCCTCTGGTCACCGGGATTAAAAATCACATAATGGAAGAAACTCAATTCCCGCTAAAAGGGCAGTGGGGCTGTTAAACGCAGGCCTCGGGCGCTCGTATTAAAAGACAATCAACGCTTTTGGAAATACGACATGGTTTTCTCAGACTGATGGGAAAACAATTGTATAAGTCAGATGCAATTGTGATTCGAAAATAAAAAGACCTTTGGAAACATTGGGGTTAAAGCGCAGACTGTTTATATGGACGGACGTACAGTAGCTAACGCGCTAACCGCCGCACTCCAAACAGGAAGTGATCACGGGCTCCATCGCCTCTACGCTCTACACCATCCTGGGGTTTTTATTTCACTCCAGACTATTACGTACGACTGTTTTGACTTTAAACGTGTGAATGTTTGAATTATATTTATGCAGCTCAATATTCATCGTGTGACTTTTTCTTTACTCTGACATTTTTGATAATTTTTTTGGCAATAAAATCAGATTTAAGCCGTAAAAAGTTGAAGTAATGACGTTTATGACTCATTACAGATGGAAACTAAAGTGTGACTAAAAGGGGGCGGGGCAAAAGCTCTTAACACTATTACATATCCCATTGTATCTGACCCTGCACTCACAACACTCCACCTGCAGGGGGAGCTCATGCACAAACTACTATTTATGAAGAAAATAGACAGGAAACAATGTATTTATAGTTTTATAAACTTGTGAATTTGAGTTTAATCTGCCTTTTAAAAAAATGTGTGACTCTATGGGTCCTGTTTAAATATGTGACTCTTTAAACGCGCGGCTCTTTAAATGTGTGACTCTTTAAACGCGCGGCTCTTTAAATGTGTGACTCTTTATTTGAGCCAGTTCCTTCAGGCTTCTACTCCGCTCAGAGTCCTGAGGTCAGAGGTCAACTGACCCAAAGGCTCAAGGGGTGACAGAGCCTTTTCTGTGGCAGTGCCCAGACTATGGAACAGCGCCCTCTGCTGGATCCCCTCAGTGTTTAAAGCGCCTCTTCTCCCTGGTATTTAACACAGGACACAGGTGTTGTGTTGTTCCTTTGTATTTTTGATCTTATATTTGTTTTGTGTTTTATGTGAAGCTCCTCAGATCAAGATGTTTTAAATGTATAAATAAAATGTAAATTAATTCATCTGGATCTATTTAAGCTGTGATCAGCTTTAGTCTCTTTAAGGACATGTCTTTGTCTTTGGTCGAAGACGTGTGACGATTTTAGACTTAATTAATTATTGATCCACAAAAGAAATGACTTTTATTTTATCTTTTACATTTTATTTTCTAAATCAGTGTTTTTATTAAAAGTCTTTATGTTCATGAATCTCTGGTGGAGGGTCCCTCATCCTCAGAGAAATGTTTCTGCTCTGTAATGTCTGTCAGTGCGGCTTTAAACTTATGCATCTCCATGGAGACAAGACGCTGAAGCCACGAGACAAGGTAAAGGTTAGATCTATGAAGAGGCAAGCCTGAGTAAGTCTGTTTTTGAAGGTATTTTTAAAGCAATAAAAACATTGAATAACACGGTGGAACAGAGATCGATCAATGTTTTTTTTTTTTTTGTGATACCGATTCTTTAAAATACAGAGCAACTGATGACAATAAACTCTAAACGCCGATATTTTTGGATCGATATGTAGGGCCGATTCTGATTCTTTTCTTCAAATTATGTAATGTAAATTTACTACAAACTCAGATCAGTCGACTCTACCAACTGAGCCACTGTCGCCCCCTGGTGGTGTTATCGATCTCTGTGTGTTTATCGGCAGCAGATTGAACAGAACAAAATATATACACTAAAAAGGCCAAATATCGGCTCGATATATCGGCCAACCAATCTATATCGTCCATCTCTACTGTGGAACAAACATCTGCCCTGAGCAGGTGGTGGACCCCTCACCTCAAATGTTCCCTAGTGCCTCTTTAAACACTGGCTGTAGTTGAATTCCTTGTTCTCTCAGTGATTCTCAGAGGCGTCGCTCTGACCTGAGCCTCTGGAGCTTCATTAAAAACACAGTTTAATTACCTTCATTTGGCCTGAAGGGGGCGCTGTCCGGAGCACAAAGACTTTTATTAAGTTTAAAACTGGAGCAAATCAGCATCTGCACGAAAAGAGGCTCAACAGAGAGTTTAGCCCCGGGTTGGGTTTTCAATGGGTTTATTTTATTTTAGCGTCAAAAAGATGCCAGATGCCCTTCCACAACCGTCAAGGCTCAACTCCCACAAAAAAAAAAAAAAAGATCTGACAAACCACAACAACCGTTTAGAGAAATGTGAATGAATCAATAAACTAATAATATTTAAATCTGTCCTAATGTTTCCCACACAGACCTGGAGTTGTGTTTTGTTTCATTGTCACATGTTTAACACACAAACCTGCAGATTTAGACTGAAAACACTCTGTTCCACCTTGTGATGTCATCATGTGGTGATACAGGAAGTGCTCCACTGTGTTTTTAAACTCCACACACCTTCATTTATAGAATCATTTGGATCATTTCAGTCCTGGAGTTGTCTCTTATCTCGACTGAACTAAAGGTAAAAGGAGGAGTTAATGTGAAAACTTGAAAACTACCACTTGATGACATCACAAGGTGGAACAGAGCAAACAAAACACAACTCCAGGTCTGTTTTTGAGGAGGAAACAGTGTTAGAACATGGATAAAAGCTACAAGAGTCAGTTTTGTGTGATATAAGACCCTTAAACTTCTGTATTTTTCAGTAAATTTTATTGAAAAAGTAAAAAACAATAACTATCCTGGTATTTTTATTTCATGATTGTGTCTGTAAATCAACGTTAGCAACAGGTTTGATTGACAGTGTTGCTAAGGGCCTGCTCCCGGTTAAACCAGTGGTGTGGGCGGGAAGGGGCGTTACCTTCAACAGTCTCGCTCTTGATTGGCTCTTTGGTTGCTATGATACTCAAATTAGCCCCTACACCTGCTCCAGCCTCCATGAGCTTCGTTTGGAGCTGAAGCTGTGGTGACGTCTCACTCTGTCACTTCTTTACAGTCTGTGGTTGAAAATGAAATTATACAAAAAAAAAAATCTCCTTCCTAATCTGTGAAACCCGGTCCATGCCACTTGACTCTCGTGTCTGTGTTTGACTCGTGTTTGTTTGTCGTGGGCTGAGCTCCATCAGCCGAACTGAAGCTGAACTGAAGCTGAACTGAAGCTGAACTGAAGCTGAACTGAATCATGGCTGTATTTGAGCGTAAACATGGTCTTTATGTAATCATGAACAATCTCTGGAGTCGTACAGATTATTTCACAGTCGGCCTCCTGACTCTGCTCAACCAAAACAACTCCACCATTTTACTACGACCTATTTACACCGAGGAGCAGAGCACTCTGTGATGTCACGAAGTGAAAATGTCACACTTGATTTGATTATAAAGAAACGGACTCGACTCCTGATTTAGACCTGGTTTAGTCCTGGTTTAGTCTTGGTTTAGTCCTGGTTTAGTCCTGGTTTAGTCCTGGTTTAGTCCAGTATCTCACTGCACAACCTTAAGACCATAATTTCTCATAAAACTACAGCGAAGTAAACAAAATATTTTAATCAATGTCATTTAATTTGCCTCGAATGTTCCACAGTGTGGCATTAAACAAATATATCTTGTATTTATTTGTTTACAGATGTTTTTATTTCTCAAAACTGCCACGGAGACGTGTATTCTTACTCTGAGCAGGCTCACTTCTCCACAGATCTAACTTGTAACTTGGCCTGGTGATGTGGCCAGCTTGTCTCCATGGAGATAGTTAAGTTGAATGCCGTACTGTAGAACATTACAGGAAAAAACTCAATAAAATACACACTGAACTTAGAGGCGCCATTTTGAGGACTTTTGACTTTCGATGATTCAAAAGAGCCAAGATTTTTAGTTTTTCTTTGTTGCTCTGGATGTTTTTCATCACTCTAAACCAAAGACTGTGAATATAAATGGACATAGCTAACATAGCTAACATGCTAACGCCGCAGTCCAAACAGGAAGTGATAATGTCGCACTTCCTGCTCCATCAACTCTGGCTCCAATTCACTTTCTATTGTAAAACTGTCTCCTCTCTCTGTTCCTGCTGCTTCAGACTCATTTTGGTCTTAAATGTTCGTATTAACCCTCTACAACAGCCTCGCTCCGGATTGGCTCTTTGGTTGCTATGATACGATTTTATCAAACAGGCAAAACATTTTCTCAAATTTCTCTCTCGTTTAAACTCTCTCAAAGTTCAAACCTTCGTAGGCGTCTTTGTCGGTGCAGAACGTTTCATCGACATTGTGGGTTTTGTCGGGGAGAAAACAAATCACAAACGTACAGCACTTCAGAGTCACACTGAGATCCAACGTTTATGTAAATTTGTCTGAACACATTCTGTACTGGACAGGAGACACGGCACGGAGGAGACTGATGGACAATGGTCTACAGTCCAACGGCCAATCAGGACGCACGACACAATGGTCTACAGTCCAACAGCCAATCAGGACGCACGACACAATGGTCTACAGTCCAACAGCCAATCAGGACGCAGGACAGAATGCATGTTCATACACTGTAAAAAAAAAAAACATGTAAAATTGCACAAAAAAATCCACTAAACATTGAGCCCGTGGAAGGTGAACCGTGATATAACGAGGGACTGACTTTCTTTCCTCCTCCACTCGCCGCTCGTCTTCATTAAACAAACTGAAGCTGAGGGCGGAGACTTAACCTTTACACAGGAGCTAATTAAGAGTCACGCTACAACTGTTAGCTTCATTTTCTACGCACAGTTAAACCACGGCAGCTGTGGGACTAAGAGCAGATAATCAACTCCACAAACATCTCCGTGCACAGGGTCTGAACTCAACGTGAAATCAAACATTTGAGACGAAAAGTAACTGACGGCCGGGACATCGATCCTCAGGAAAAACGACGGGTTTGGACACTTCAGACAAAAAAGATATTTGTTTGTGTAACTTTTCCACCACCTGCTCGTATCCATGGAGATGTTATTGCGTCGTGCGGAATGTTACAGGTCACATCTGTGGACCGTCGTATTCGTCGTTTAACATTGTCATTTTGAACACGATTGGTCATTTGAGAGACGTATGTTTTGAATTGTTAATCGCTATGGCAACAGTCCTGACTCCTCCTCATCCTCCTGACAGAACATAAAGCATAAAGCAACACCAGGGACTGAACCGTTGAACCTCTCAATACGAGGCCGTGGTGCTGTGCCCACTGTGCCACCTCAGCCCCAAACAAACACATTCAAGCAGCTGCTGTTTCCTTTAAGTCAAATGTGCTTCATAAAAAGGACTGTACCGGATTTTTACCAAGTGTTTGAGCAAAATGTGTCCACCATGTGCTGCAGCTATCAGGAAGTGCACCTTTGCATGCTATTGTTAGGTCTTTGAGAACTGTAAAAATCAGGTGCAGCTCCTCTAATGTGTTCACTATGTTAGAGTCGCTACAAAATGAGAAAATCTAAACCAGTGTCTACGGAGGGAAAGCTCACAGCTGATTGGTTAAGAGAGAAAAGTGGGAGGGGCAAGTATTAATCTAGATTTTCGTTTTACCCAATCACAGATGACATGGGAGGGGGCTTCTGGGGCAGAGGAGGTCCTGATTGGACAGCCCTGAGTGAGAGAGAGGGGATTCGGTGCAAACTCAAACAATCAGACAGCAAAAAAACACACAGGTCAAAGGTCATCAAAGAAAGAAGCAAAACATTTGATCAGAGGAGAGAAAGAGAAAGAAAGAAAGAAAGAGAGAAAGAGAGAGAACAAGTGACACAACAACAGTCCACAATGCTCATGGGCACAACACAAAGGTGCGTGGTGCTGTGAGAGGAAGCGGATTTCAACTAAAAGCAAATGTATTTTTCTTGTGTGAGACGTGAGGGTTTATTTTTAACACGTTCAGAATTTGAACAAAAAAATAAAGAAAAAAAATGTTTAAAAAAATCAATTCTTCCGTTTGTTGAACTAAATTCAGCTCAGATCTTTATCAAAATCACCACATTTGAAGCTTTTAAGACTCAAAACCTGTGACAAATACTTTTAATTTTACTCTTTAACTCTGACTCTTAAGTATGTTTTTTTCATGTGATACTTTTACTTGAGTACTTTTAACTCTGGTACCTGTACTTTTACTTAAGTAACATAACAAAGTACTTCCATCATTTCACGGGACAAAGTGCAGATTTTATAAGTGATGAAACATCACACGAGTCCACGAGTTTTTATTTAAATAAAATGTTTAGTGTTTTTAATCTAAACAAAGTGTTTAATGTGTTTTTAATTTAAATAAAGTGTTTAAAGTGTTTAATTTAAATAAAGTGTTTAACGTGTTTTTAATCCTCGTGGTTTAAACTCTCGGCTCGTTCAGGTTCAAATGACGGGGCCGTTGGCAGAGTGGTTATCGTCCTGACCAGTGTGGACACAGACCCCACTCTGTGTCATAAAACACTCTGTGTACAGTAGCACGTTAGCTAACTGTGTGTCAGAGCTAACAGTCACTTTATTAAAATCAGAAAATAAAAAATAAACAATTAAAATTCAAATGAATAAAAATAAAAACTATAAAATTCATGTTTCTATGTAAAATACTTTTACATTTTTTGGTGTTTTAATGTTTATTATGCCCGAAAATTAGCATTAGCATTAGCATTAGCATTAGCATTAGCATTAGCACTGAGACATGTCTCTAAACACAGAAGTGTCTCTGGTGACAGGCAGAGGACAATATTTATTCATTTTATCGTGACTCGTCAAAAACCTCATCAAGATAAACCTGGACAGGAAGTAGTGTCGCTAACAGGAAGTAGTGATGCTAACAGGAATTTTATCTCCTGTTTCACTAATTGTTTTGTCACAGTAATTAAAACCAAAACAATTTAACATTTAAAATCTGCTTCCTTTCACCAGAAATAATAAAAAGCACGACACAGAAGTTCACACCAAAACAACAAACTTAAAAACAACAGTGAGATGTGGTGTGTTTGTGCAGGACCAACAACCAGCGACTTTAAAACAACCAATAAAAAACACTTTGACTACGGCTCGTCCAATCAGAGCTTTGGATTTAGTGCGTTTAAATGTGGAGATCTGAGTGTGGTTGTTGTTAAAATAGTGACAGTCGTACATGAGCTGGTTGTGTAAATGTGTAGCTCTGAGTGTCGTTGTTGTTAAAATAGTGACACAGTCGTACATGAGCTGGTTGTGTAAATGTGTAGCTCTGAGTGTCGTTGTTGTTAAATAGTGACACAGTCGTACATGAGCTGGTTGTGTAAATGTGTAGCTCTGAGTGTCGTTGTTGTTAAATAGTGACACAGTCGTACATGAGCTGGTTGTTTAAATGTGTAGCTCTGAGTGTCGTTGTTAAATAGTGACACAGTCGTACATGAGCTGGTTGTTTAAATGTGTAGCTCTGAGTGTCGTTGTTAAATAGTGACACAGTCGTACATGAGCTGGTTGTGTAAATGTGTAGCTCTGAGTGTCGTTGTTAAATAGTGACAGTCGTACATGAGCTGGTTGTTTAAATGTGTAGCTCTGAGTGTCGTTGTTGTTAAATAGTGACAGTCGTACATGAGCTGGTTGTTTAAATGTGTAGCTCTGAGTGTCGTTGTTGTTAAATAGTGACAGTCGTACATGAGCTGGTTGTCGTTCTCTGTGTTGGAATGAGCAGTGACAGAGCCGTACCCCGCTCGTTCCTTCAGCTTCATGTCAGTGATTCCGTCTTTGGACACGAGTTTATTAAACACCAGGATCCCGATCACCATGTTCACCTGGAAAACAACGCACAAAAAGAATAAACGTGAGGATCAAATTAATGTTATACTGTGGAACATTTCAGACCGAGCTCTTGCATCTCCATGGAGACGAGCAGTTTGGCTCCGAACGGTAATTTGGACGTTCAAACAGTTTTGCAGCCGTTGAATCTGAGCGTGTTTAATCAATACAACACATGCTTGTCTCCATGGTGACAGAGGGTCAGTTTAATTCCCTACTGTGGAACATACGAGGCAAAACAATCACTTTTCCATGGAGACAAGCAGATAAAAGTACATAATGCACCTTTAACTCAAAATACAGAAAATAAATGTGTGGTTTATTAAAGGGTCGTCAGAAGTATCGAAAATCAGACACTAATCGATACTAAAACTTGAATCAAAACTAAGAGCGAGGCTGTCGATGGTCACGCCCATCAGGAGCGGGCGCTTAGCAACGCTGTCAATCAAACCTGTCAATCAAACCTGTCAATCAAACCTGTCGCTAACCTCGGGAAAAGAAGGCGCCTCGTTTCAGAGATTTCAAAAGCCTGTATTTGTCTCCATAGAGATAACAGATCAGTTTAATGCTCTACTGTGGAACTTAGTAGGCAAAACAATAACTTTTCCATAGAGACAAGCAGATGGTAGACTCCAGAGAAAAGTACACAGTGCATCTTTAAGCGCTCAAAATACAGAACATAAATCTGTTCTGTCTGTGATGTTTTGTGGCCCTTTTGGCAATTTGTAAATAAAAACAATTGTTTTGAAGAATTCTCCGTCTGTGGGCCGTCGCAGTGGGCCGCCGCAGTGGGCCGCCGCAGTGGGCCGTTGCAGTGGGCCGCCTGACTTGTCTCTCCTGCCAAACCAAAACTAAAGCTTTTATGAGCGCGGAATCTGAAAAATGCTGGTGTTGACGTGTTTGGAGGAACAACATGCGCTAACGGACAAGCTAACACGACAACGACAGCGCTCAGGCCGCGGCGTTCACTCTCGTTTTTTCTTGTCCGCTCTCGTTTGCACTCGTTCTCTCTCGTTCGCTGTCGTTCGCTGTCGCTCTGTCGTTCTCTCCTTTTATGAATGAACTTGATCCATTTTAACGTGTGAATATTTGCAGTGTTTGTTTTAGCAGCAGCTGCACAGACGGGCCCCTGCGTCGGGCCCCTGCGTCGCTTTACATCTCAACAGACTTAGAAATTATGTATTTAGCAATTATGTAAAACAAAGAGGATTCAAATTATTAATAAGTGCAGCTGTTGTTCCAGACGCAGACGTCGCAGAGAAATGTGTTTGTGAAAAGACTTTACGGCGGCTGCACTTTGAGACGAGTCTGAAAACGACCATTTTATTTTCATGTTTTAATGCAACGTTTTCTGATTAGACCTGGATTCACCTAAAGACGCCGGGGCATTCGGTGCATTTTTTCATCTTTGCTGCTCTTTACATCCACGTTTGTCTCCATGGTGATGTTTTTGCTTTGTCTGGAATATCCCACAGTACAGCATTAAACATACACACGTTACATTTATTCAGTTTCATTAAAAATAAACCGTGTGTTGTCACAAATTTATCTCCACAAACAGAGAGAATTGGTTTAAGTCGCTGGTAGAAAAGTTACACGGTGCACCTTTAAGTACAGAATCAACACAGAAAAGAAACAGTGGCATAAAAATGTGAACGAGCTCAAGTTAAACCAAAGGAGAGACGCTAACGCTAGCACTAATTAGCCTCTGATACGGTCGTGTGATAAATATATCGACCAGTGGGAGCCCAGCGGGTTAGCATGTTAGCGTGTTAGCATGTTGTTTTGTTTACTCTTTGCCAGTGAGTTACGATGTGTTTGGTCCTGAGCTCTGTGTGACACTTTACAGATGGAAAATGTGCAAAAGGAGAGAGTAAATACCAGAACGACGGCGGCAGCAGGTCCCACGAACGCATAGAGCAGACCCCCCTCCAGAGACAGCCAGCAACTGAGGACAGAGACGTCAGAGGGTCAGAGGACAGAGACGTCAGAGGGTCAGAGGACAGAGACATCAGAGGGTCAGAGGACAGAGACGTCAGAGGGTCAGAGGACAGAGACGTCAGAGGACAGAGACGTCAGAGGGTCAGAGGACAGAGACGTCAGAGGACAGAGACGTCAGAGGGTCAGAGGACAGAGACATGAGGGGGTCAGAGGACAGAGGGTCAGAGGACAGAGACGTCAGAGGACAGAGACGTCAGAGGGTCAGAGGACAGAGACATGAGGGGGTCAGAGGACAGAGGGTCAGAGGACAGAGACGTCAGAGGGTCAGAGGACGACGGGACACAGGAGAAAATGGGTGAAGCAGAGACACTGAAACATCAAAATAATCAGATAAAGACGCTGGACAAAGATGCAGTGATTTAATTTAGTTTTATATTTTTTCATGAAGGTTTTTTCTCCTGATTCCAGGAGGTTTGTGTTTTGTTTTTATTTTCTCTGATGCTGATCCCTCAGTCTGTCTGAATAAATCACGATGTGTCCGTGTGATTCTAAAACCTCCGAGTCTTAAGGGCCCAGACTTGAATCTTCACATTAATTTATATTAGGGGCCCCGGGTGAGGGGCCTCTTGTCCCGGGGCCCCACATTTCTGTGACAGCCCTGTGTCCAACTGTCAAACTTTTTATAAGTCAATGTTTTCAGGCACGAAATTTGACTTTTAAAAATTGAATTTCACAGATTAAACGTCTGTCGTTTAAATTCATGGGATTATCATAATCTGTAATTCAGTTCATTCAAATTAACCAAATGTGTTATTTCCCCATTAAACCTGTCGCACATTTTAAAGTTCGATATATCGTTGAAGTAAATATAGATGATAAATGATAATATTGAAACTGACACAAAAGTCCAAGAGCAGATTTAAACCACAAAAACTATTTTAAATCTACAATAAAAAAAAATAAAAATCATGAGCTGCAGTAAATAAACAGCAGAATGAAACACTTGAGTTAATTTGGATTTATAATAAATAAAAATAAAAAAAACAAATATAACCAAATTTCCCCAGTAGTGTAAAAAAAACACGAGAAACACTGACTCATAAATATACAACCCCAGCTCCAAAAACACACACACTGAAGCACAAAAACACATTTCCTGTTTCCTGTTGGACTTTCACACAGACGTGGGTGAACGTGGTTAAAGTGGAGGTAAAGGTCGTGGTTAAAGTGGAGGTAAAGGTCGTGGTTAAAGTGGAGGTAAAGGTCTTACTAGCTGGGCGTCCCGTAGCCTTTGGCTTTAGTAAACCCCACAGAGACGGCGACGACCAGAGCGGGGAGGCCTGGAGGGAAAGAGTGTTAGCACAGTTAGCATTAGCACTGGGACAGAACAGCTGACGACAATAGAAGCCCGAGGATGTGTAGTGTACGAGAGACGACAAAGTACACGAAGAACATGACAAAATACACGTAGAACACGACAAAATACATCTACAAACAAAATACATCGACAAATGGACAAAATACAAATTAAAGCTGTATCTGTCGTATTTCTGGCCATTCTAAAGTAAAAGAAAAACTCAAATCTGTAACTGGATCAAAAGTTTCAGACTGAGGTTAACCTACTTGGACAAACAGTTTCTCTGTTTGTCCAAGTCTCGTCTTCAGCTCTGGTCAGATTATTCTGGACACTGTCTTATCCTCTGAGACCTGGCGTCCTCATATGTGGACAACACGTTTTTGGCTTGTCTAGGCCACAGTGCAAATTATTAGATGAAGAATAACAGCAACAAGAAGCAACAATGTAAATATATTATATATATTCATTTTTAACAGTTTAGAAATTTTTGAATATTTTATTTAAATTGTTTTTGTTTTTCTTCCTGCTCCTGTCTCTTCACACAAGACACTTTGTTCCAAGAGGCACATTGGTTGTTTCTCATTTTGTTTTTAGATTCAGGACAAATGTTGCTGTTTTCAGGGTCTTAATAAATAGTTTTTGCAAATCATTATTTAAATGTTTTATCAAAATGAGTAAAATGTCACATATGAGGACATTTGATTTGCATAATTTTTTCTCAGAAACTACATAATGTAAAAAGATAATTCTTTGTTTTTAGACTCATCTGGTCCAATCAGAACAAATAACAAAGAGAAATGAATAAAGCGACGCAAGAGCTCGGGTCTCAGGAGGATATATCTGTGTGAAGGAGGAGCTAATGATGCTGAAGCTAACACACCTGTTTGTTCATAGTCTCTGTTTGTTAGCTTGTTTCTTAGCTTGTTTGTTAGCTTGTTTCTTAGCTTGTTTGTTAGCTTGTTCGTTAGCTTGCTAGGTCTGAGCGTCCTTAACTGCTCTGTGCCTGGGTCATGTTTTTTGTGTTGTTTTTGTGTGTTAGCTTCAGTGTCGTTAGCCTCAGATAAACACCGGGCCGGGGACGATACTGAACGTTTGTGTGACGATTATCGTGGCCAAAATAATTGCAATTAACGATAAAAATTAAAGTTATTATAGACAGAGAATATTATGGATGAGCAGGTCCGGGTCAATGAGCCTCACATGGGCCCCCTGTAAAACAAATTAACAGGAAGAGGGTCCAATTCTGGGCCCCCTAAGACGATATTAAACCATATTATTGTTTATCGTCCCATCCCCAGATAAGACAGTGTCCAGCAGGAATCTGACCAGAACTGAAGAAGAGTTTGTGAAATTATTGATCTGAAAACTCATGTACAGATTCAAAATTAGCTAAAAAGTTTATAATGTGTAATGTTTTTTACTTTTAAAGAGACTGTAAACACTTTTTTTTTCACGTTTCAGCAAATATTTCCCAAAGTACAGACGGTAAATACTCAGATTTTTATACAGTAGTAGTAATAGCAGTAATAGTAGTAGTAGTAGTAGTATTTTTTGTCTTTATTATGGTTGAATATTACATCTACCTAAAAACAGCTGAAAATCACTTTATAAAAACAACATTATCAGTTTCAGTTTCATTCTGGCCTTAGTTTTTCGCGTTTTTATTTTTTATGAATGAAATAGCGATCACAAAGAACTCACCCCATCCGAGACACAAGAATCGTTTGCGTATGATCCGGTTCTTGAGTCTCCCCGTCACCGCCATGTACGACTGCCACGCCTCAGTCAGAACCCAACAGAACGAAGACAAGAAGAAGAAATGCAGGAACGCAGCGATCAGCGTGCACAAGATCTGAAAGAAACAAACACAAACACGTCACAAACACAGAACCAGGAAGTGCGCGGGCGGAGACGAGCGCTCTGATTGGCTGTTACCTTGTTCCGCGTCTGTGTTTGTCCAATCAGGATGAGCGCGTTGGACGAGATGATGGAGAGACAGAAGTTTATGAGGATGACTGAGCGCTCGGAGCGGATGTACCTGCACGAAACAAGGTCAAAACAGACTTCAACTGGACTGGAATGTCATTTATTTTGTGATTATATTTGAGATTTTGGTTTAAAAAGTCAGATTCTGTTCTTGTTGAGCGTTTCAGAACATGAAGGGCTAAAAACACAAGAGTGATATTGAACAGCCATAAACAGAATAAAAATATCCTTGAATCACTGAAGAAACAAACAAACAGAAAAACGTCACTAACTCATTTTATTGTGATTTAAAGCAACTCAAATTTTGGGCATCTGGGTTAAATTTTAAACAGCTGCTGTTTGACACGTGACCAAACGTTTGGACTCACGTCTCGTTCATCCATGTTTTTTATTTATTTTTGCGACTTTCTACACATCAGATACATGATATACTAAGGCGTTTTATTGTCTGACAATCCAGAAGTACATGGTTAGAATGCTAGTTGTTATCAGCTTTACCATGACGGTGTCTGAAAGTTGTGCTTATAAACTCATCATGGTGAGTAATTATGATGCTCTGAATAAGGTCAATAAGGAGGAACTTTGGACTAAACTGTTTAACATGAACATGGTAAAAATCAGACACACGGGTTTATGTTCACGTCAGAGGGTCTCAGGTCAAACACTCGAGTTCACGTGGTTCATGTCGTTCACGTGGTTCACGTGGTTGGGCTCAGACTCACCTCCAAACAGAGACGTAGATGATGATGAGGAGGAGCAGCGTCAGTGAAGACACTCCACAGCCCACGATGAGCGTCACAGAAGGAACCAGCCCGGCTTTATCCATGTTCTGAAACAAAGAGGAAAGGTCAAAGGTCAAAGAGGAAAGGTTTAAGACCGGCTCTTTGTGAAGAAAGAATCAGAATCAAAGAGTTTCTTCCTGACTCTGGAGATGAGTGTCTTGCAAAAGGGCACAACAGCAGCGTCACAGAAGGAATCAAACCATCAACTCTGAGGTGAGACACTGATTCACTGGATTTACTCCTTTATGTATCGACGTATCGAACGACAAACAACACAAAAGGTCAAACAGTCACATGACACAGGTCTGAGAGGAACAAAAAACACAACGGAAACACTTAGCAACGCTGTCAATCAAACCTGTTGCTAACCCTAGCAGGAACGACCTCGGGGAAAGAAGGACCTGATGTGTCTGTTATTAATGTTCAGATCTTGATTTACAGACACAACAGTGAAATAAAAACCCCAGGAGTCGATGGAGCAGGATGTGCGCTCGTGATCACTTCCTGTTTGGAGCGCGGCGGTGGCTAGCAGGTTAGCTCTGTCCATTTATATAAACAGTGTACGAGTCCAGACTTGAAGAATACAAAAGCAGCGCCCCCTGTGGCTAAGAGCTCACCCGCAGAACTGGGTCAGGCCTGGTTCAAATCCACAGCTGCACTTTGTCCGCGAGACGGTTTAAAGGGTCAGGACTGAGGCGAGGGACATGTTTTCACTTTCACAGTATTTAACCTTCACTTTCTCTGGAAATAAATAGAACCGGACAGAAGCGAGTGTAATATTTAGCTCAATACGAAGGAAGCTGAGAGGGTTTTATTTTTCAAGTAGCAGAAAAGGTGAAGTTGCAAACCTTGGTAAAATGAATAACGAGTAAATCAGAGCAGAGCGAGGGGCATGAAGAATAATCACATTTAAACGACGATTAACACTATTAAGAAATGAGAAAAAATGGATCTATCTGATGCAAATTGGAGTCTGGACTTGTGTTTTGTTTCATTCACATGTTTGAGTCGCACTTTATTATTAGTCTGTAACTACAAAACTCAAAACGCGACGTTCCACCTCGTGATGTCACTTCACGTCTGGACTCACAGACACGAGATAAAACACAGACACGTCACATCGACCAAACAAACGCCTCTGTGTCTGCGGATGAACCTCCTCAAAACCTCATCAGGCCTGGTCAGTATTACCCATAATGCCTTTAGTCTGTGTGTGTGTCAGTCTGTCCCAGGGCAGCTGTGGCTACAAGAGCATCTGACACCACAGAGTGAAAAATGCACCGAATTATGAAATAAAAAGACTATGGCGTTATTATTATCATTATTATTATTATTATTATTATTTTATCATTATTATTTTATCATTATTATTATTATTATTATTATTTTTATTATTTTTATTATTATTATTTTATTATTATCATTATTATTATTTTATTATTATCATTATTATTATTTTATTATTATCATTATTATTATTATCATTATTATTATTATTTTATCATTATTATTTTATCATTATTATTATTATTATTATTATTATTATTATTATTATTATTGTTATTATTATTATCATTATTATTATTTTATTATTATCATTATTATTATTATTATTATTATTATTATTGTTGTTATTATCATTATTATTATTATTGTTATTATTATTATTATTATTATTATTATTATTATTATTACTTGTGATTGATAATTGTCATTTTTCAGGTCACATTTTACCCACAAGAACAAAAATAATAATTTAATGTGTGAATTTTAAAAGTAAAATGGATTTAAATGAGACGTAGGCAAAGGGAAAATCACATATAAAGTGTTTTTGTGTCTGTTTAAGTCCCACTTTCACCTCCACAGTTTGATTTCTTTCACATATTAGAGAAATTAAAGAGATTTAAATATTTCACTGGAGTTTGGCGACAATCAACCCCACACCAGGAAATATGCAGACATTTTTCAGAAGGTAAACACGGCACTTTCTCTGAGTTTTTGTTCTTTTGAGTAAATAAAACACACAGTGAAACACTCAAACGTCTCCACCTCGGCCTGAGTCGTCTGAATTCACTCCTGCGACGCCGGACTGGACTAAACAGGTTCACATCCTCACGTCTCCACCGCAGCCCGAAGGAGCCAAATCAAATCAGTTCAACCGCTACGGCCATCGCTCGCTTTTCTGCCAGTGTCCAAATATATGAAACCCCCTTACAAACCGCACGCACACACACAGAGCGCTCTCCTCGTCGCCTCGCTCAGCTCGCCTCGCTCAGCTCACTCTACATTCTGGAACAAGGTGACTTCAAGGTGACTCAATGCAGCGGATAAACACGCCACGGATCAGGCGGCTTCTGCACCGACAAACAGGCGACGCGGATCAGGCACTTAGCGGCTACTCGGGTTAGCGTTTAGCAGGTGTGTGGCCGGCTTATGAGGGACATGCGTTTTCTTTGTTCCCATAAAACTGGCAGCTAAATGGTTATTCCCGGAGACGGCGGGGAGGCACGGCGGGCGTTGCCATGGCGACGCTAACATGGCAGCAGCTGCGGTGGAATCACAGCGAGGATTAAGGTGGTCTGTGTGTGTGTGTGTGTGTGTGTGTGTGTGTGTGTACTGGAGGAGTGATGCAGAGGAACAGACTCAAGGTTCTGCGATAGATCGATACAGGATGGACCGATATTTGCACTGTTTAGAGGACCAAGTATCGGTTCCGAATCCACAGCATCGGCCGATATGTTGCTTCGGTCGACCGCGTGACTAAACGAAAAAACGTTTAGCTTCATTTGGACACGTGGAGCATAGGGGGCGCTGTTTGATACGGAGCTGGAGCAGTGACATAAAGTGGATAAATCTGCTGTCGTTTAAAGTCACATGATCTGGACAGAAAAAACACAAATCACTTTGAAATTCTGTTTTGAATCCAGAGCCACCAACGGCCCATCAGCTCTACTAATAATTTTATTTTTTTTCTCGATATGTAGGGCTGAGTTTGATTATTAATTAAATCTGCAACAGAGGCCGATATTTTGTTTTTGTTGAAGAGAAAACGGCACAGACGAGACTCACGGATCGATTCTGGTACAAAACGAGCTGTGGAGAGTTGCATAATTTGGGGGAAATAAGAAATATCGAGTTCATCGCCATCGTTTTGTCTGGAGCCTAAACAATCGGTATCGGCCTTGAAAAAAAACAAAAACAAAAACACATCAGTCGTTCTCTGGACAGTGTTTCTCAAACTGTGGTTCTGCTGCTGTGATTCATGGACAGATTCTAAAAGCAACACTCAGGGACATTTAACGTTCTACACTTTATTTTGTTCAGTGTATTTACATTTGAAGTATTCATGTTCTAAGCTGTTTCCTCCTCAAAAACAGAGTTTTGTGTTTTGTTTCATTCACATGTTTGAGTCTCACTTTAAACTGAACTGTGTCATATGAGACTTTAAACTTATACAAATGTTTCAGACTGAATTTCCTGAACAAAAACTGTACATGTTTTTAATAATTCACATTTCTTACAAAAACCTCTTCCTCTTCAGTCTGAATCCGAACCACAAACTTTTACAAACACAAATGATTAGAAATGACTCGATCTCTGCCCCGGGTCAGACACACTGTCCCTCCAACCACGAGGAAAAATCCCAGAGTCAGACTTTACTCATGTAACAGCCAAAAAGCTGAAACAACAATAGTCTGAGGTACAACCTGCAACCCTTCAGTGGACGGGCGACTGCTTAACCACTGCTCCACAAAACTGCAGCACAGACTGTGGCCTCTGAACACAGGAGTATTTGTGCCTAAATTAAATAAAAGTGTTTTCAGCTGATATCGTATCGGTCGATATCAGTATCGGCAGATCCTTTAAAGTCGTAGTATCGATCTCGATATCAGATCTGGAGCTGGTTCCGTCGCAGAGCGCACTTCCCGCGTTACATCACAGCGTTTAGCTCCTTTACAAACCACAGCTTCAAAGCGCCGCAGAGTAAAGAGGCGGCGCCCTTTGAACCGCCGCCGCCGCGTTCACTAATCTGGAAAATATGGCACCGCCTCTGAAACGCACCACCAGAAGAAAAGCGTTTACCGCGGCGTTAGCCCGGCGTTAGCTCGGCCGCTAATGTGACGATAATTCACTTTATGTTGTGTAAACTAGGTGCACATCACGCCATTATGTTTTATTGATCACAACAACCTCACGAGCGTCGAGGCGGCGAGGAACAGGACCGCCGCCCGCACGCCGAGTCAGCGATTCTACAGATAAGAAAGTGGATTAAAGACGCGTCGTTTGGTCAGTAACGATTCTATAAATATTACATCATCACCACAGACGATTAGAGACGAACAACTGAAACAAAGAAGAATTTAGAAAAACACAGAGACGGAGAAACAGAAACAAGAAGATCAGTCGCATTAAAGCTGCACTGTGTCACTTTTCTGCTGCAGATGAAGCACCTGCAGGTCGTGATGTCACTGCGTCACATGATTCACAGAACGGTCACATGTTCTGTTTGAGGGTTTGGGGCTGTTCATGTGAGGGGAGGTCGCCTCTCCGTGGATCTGACTTGTAACACGACCCAGTGGTGTCACCTGCTTGTCTCCATGGAGATAAAGACACGTTTGATGCCACAGTTTGGAATATTTATAGACAAGGAGGTAAAATCCTCCCCCTGTTCTCTTTCTTCACCTCCTCTTCCCTCCCCCTCTCCTCTCTCTCTCCCTCCTCTCTTCCTCTCTTCTCCCTCCTCTTCTCCACTCTCCCTCTCTCTTCCTCCTCTCTTCTGCCTCCTCTGTCCCTCTCCTCTTCCTCTTCTCCCCTCCTCCTTTTCCTCCCTCTCTCATCTCTTTCCCCTCCTCTCTCCCCATCCTCCTCCTTCTCTAATCCCCTTTCTGCTCCTCTCCTCCTCTCTCCTCTCCTCTTCCTCCTCCTCCCCCTCTTCTTCTTCCCTCCTCTCTCCTCCCCCTCCTCTCCTCTTCCTCTTCCTCTCCTCCTCCTCACAATCAGCAGATAAGTGTGTGTTTATGTCCTGTTTTGTCGTCAGGTGGGATCCTCTCTTCTCTCTTTCTCCTCCTTCTCCTCCTCTCTGCTCTTCCTCTCCTCTCCTCTCTCCCTCTCCTCCTCTCTCCCTCTCCTCCTCTTCCTCAGGAGGAGCAGATAACAGTGTGTGTTTATGTCGTGTCGTCAGGTTAGATTCTCTCCTCCTCTTTCTCTCCTCCTCTCTCCCTCTCTCCTCTTCCTCTCTCTCTCCTTCTCCTCCTCCTCCTCCTCTCCCTCTCCTCCTCTCTCCCTCTCCTCCTCCTCCTCTTCCTCAGGAGGAGCAGATAACAGTGTGTGTTTATGTCTTGTCGTTGGTTGCGCTGGGACCAGGTTAATTAAATCCGTCTGATTAATCTCGACTGCAGAGGTTCTATCTGCAAAACCAGAGCTACAGGAGACGGAACGAGCGCAGCCAATCAGAGCAGAAGACACGCCCACAACAAACCAGCAGCCAATAAGAAAGAGTCACATGATGCGTTTAAAGCTCCTGGATCAACTCCTGTAGCTTTAAGTCATGTTCTCATGTTTCCTCCTCAAAATCAGACCTGGAGTTGTGTTTTGTTTCATTCACATGTTTGAGTCACTTTATTATGAGTCTGTCACATCTCCAAAGCTCAAAATGCTCCGTTCCACCTTGTGATGTCATCAAGTGGTAATTTTCAAGTGAACAGCTCCTTTTACCTTTAGTTCAGTCGAGAATATTTTAGGTCTGAAATGATCCAAATGATTCTATAAATGAAGGTGTGTGGAGTTTAAAAACACAGTGGAGCACTTCCTGTATCACCACATGATGACATCACAAGGTGGAACAGAGTGTTTTTGATTTGAGAGAAGAACTAAATCTGCAGGTTTGTGTGTTAAACATGTGAGAATGAAACAAAACACAACTCCAGGTCTGTGTGTGACGAGGAAACATTTAAGAGTCGTGTTATGAAACATTGTGAGATATTTAGTTTTAATTGGTCGTTGTTGTTGTTGTCATAGCGACAGTTTTGTTTTGTTTGCTCCGACATTAGAATCATGAAAAGAAAATGAGTTTGAAGTGGACGATAAACTGTAAACATGAAACAGCGGAGCTCGGACCCCAGAGGTTTCAGCAGCATCTGTCCACACTGATCACATGACCCATTTCACACATGACCCTGACGACACGACCCTGAGGACACGCGCTGGCTCCAATTCACTTTACACTGAAAAACTGATGTCAGACTCATTCTGGTCTTAAATGTTCGTATTAACCCTCTACATGATCCTGGGGTTTTTATTTCACTATTGTGTCTGTAAATCCAGATCTGAACATTAATAACAGACAAATCAGGTCCTTCTGTCCCCGAGGTCGCTCCTGTTAGCGTTAGCAACAGGTTTGATTGACAGCGTTGCTAAGTGATCGGCCACACCCTTGAAAACAGAACAAGACACAACGCGACTCCTCCACAAACGCTCCAGTGTCAGCGCTGGGGACAGGAAGTACACGTGCCTGTTTTTCCCTGCGTCTCTGCGGCGGTCGTGTCTCGGGGGACGTCTTCGTCTCTAAACGCTCTCCATAGATATATTTAGCGTGTCTTTGTAGCGTAGCGAGCTAGCACAGCGGCTCATATCTGTGAGTGTTTGTTTCCTGGAGCCCGGTGACGCTCGGGCCTGATTGGCTGGTGTAGGACGTTAGCATGAGCGTGAGTTAGCTTACAGGCTATTCAAACATGTTAGAATGAAACATAGAAAACATGTTTTCTCAAATATATTCTGTAAAAATGAACTTTTCAGAATTTTTTTTTACCATGTTACAGTAAAAGAAAAAAATCTAATCTGTAACTGGACAAACAGTTTTTGAGTGAAGACGTTTGGCGGCTTCAGGTCGGGTCAGATCATGGACGGCTGGACACTGCCTTATGTCCATCCTAAGACCCAGATCAACACAAAACAATAGGGCTAGCCAGTATGCTAATAGCCAGTATGCTAATAAGAGTGAGAGCAGCCGTTAGGGACCTGAATGATTACACCAAGTAAGTCTCAGGCACAGCTCACTTAGCGTAGCTCATTAGCTCAGGCTAACAAAGAGAAACTGTAAACAAACAGGTGTGTTAGCTTTAGCATTGTTAGCGCCCCCTTCAGACAGACATAAGGCAGTGTCCAGCAGGAATCTGACCAGAACTGAAGAAGAGACTTGTTGGAGTGAAGACGTTTGTCTGCTGCTTGGACGAACAAACGTCTTCACTTCTACAACGATTTGTCCAGAGACAGATTTAAGTTTTGTCTTTTCCTGTGGATCAGACCTGGACTGATGCTTCTGTTCAGACTTTAAACATGTTCTAAAAACATCCACAAAGAAACAGCTCAAATAAAACAAAACATCAGAAAAAGTGTGTGATGAAATGAGAGAGAGAGAGAGAGAGAGAGAGAGAGGAGGGGGAGACAGAGAGAGTAAAATGAGTGTGTGCCATGAAGAGGAAGTAGGAGACGAGAGGCAGAGGAGGTAGGAGACGAGATGCAGAGGAGGTAGGAGACGAGATGCCACGATCATGGGATCCTCTTACAGAGACTAGAGGACTGGGAGGGCATCTGTGGTACTGCACTAAACTGGTTCAAGTCCTATTTAGAAAACAGGGAGTACTTTGTTGAAATTGGAAAATGTGTCTCAGATAAAATGTCCCTGACCTGTGGGGTGCCCCAGGGGTCAGTCCTGGGGCCCCTGTTGTTCAGTCTCTACATGCTGCTGTTAGGACAGTTAATACACAACAATAATGTGTCACACACAACTCTGCAGACGAGTCAGATCTATGTCTCACTGCAGCAGGTGAATATGGACCAGTGGATTCACTGCATCAACAGATCAGTGTGTGGAGGAAAAACAACTTTGTCCAGATAAAAGACAAGACTCAAGAGAAACAGAGAGAAAGTGTCAGCGTCACCTCCAGTCTCTCTCTCTAAAACCTTCAACTCAGGACAGAAATCTAGAGGTAAAAATGGACTCAGACTTGAACTTTAACAGACACATCAAATCAGTAACATCTGCAGCTTTTTACATCTAAAAACATGTGAAAAACCAAAGGTAAACTGTCAAAACCAGAGAGAGACTTATCCTGCGTTTGTGTCCAGTAGATTAGACGACTGTAACGTCCTGATCACTGGACTCTCCAAACGACAGAACAGAACATCCAGACACTGCTGCTCGGGTCAGGACTAAACCTGGACGGTTCTGTTTCTCTGCTGTGACTGAAGGGTTTTATTCTGCCTCTTTTCTTTTAATGTCCATTTTATGATGATTATTTATGTTTTGATTTGTTGTTATGTTTTATTCTTTCTTTTTTTCTGTTCATCTCGTGTTGTACAAATAAACTTTGCCTTTGATTAACCTTAAAAACGTGGCCTCACTTTAAGAACCATATTAAACCGACCTCCATCGTGACCCAAACGACACAAGACCAGCTCATCTGTGAACTACCCACAATGCATTTCACAAACATCAAGACGACGTCACACGTCCCGCCGCCGCCGCGTGTGCAGTGAAACCGCCAAGTTTAAAATGAGTCCGACCTAAACGTTACACAATATGTAACACCAGAAATGTCCGACTGTGTAAATCCATCCAAAGCTCCGGTCCTCGTCTGGGCCTCATGTGGGCCTCATTTGGGCCTCGTCTGGTCCTCGTCTGGGCCTCATGTGGGCCTCATTTGGGCCTCGTCTGGTCCTCGTCTGGGCCTCGTCTGGGCCTCAACAGCAGGAGCAGCTTCCTCTGTTTTAAGCGTAGCCTCGGCGCCCATGCTGTTACCACGGCGACTGCTGCACAAAGCGCTCCACTGGACATTTCCACTCTAATAATAGACTCACTAATCTGACCGAACCAGATCTGGACTGTGGACGTCTGGACCACCTCTGTGGAGGAACGAGGCCACGTTTGAGTCACCAGTGACTCATCCACAAACACAGTGTTATTCTCCTGTTACTATTCCCCAAAGCCCAGGGTCTTAAAGTGAACGAGCCGATGAATGAAGGTACAGCCCGAGTTTAGACGAGAACCACGAGATTAAAGACGACGGAATCGAAATCAACATTTAAATCAACATTTAAATCAACATTTAAATCAACATTTAAATCAACATTTAAATCAACATTTAAATCAACATTTAAACGAGCGAAATCCGCAAATCTCAAAGGACGAGTTTAAGAAGGACGACAATGTTCAACACAAAAAACAAAATCTCCTATTTTATTCTGAGTAAAACTCATAGAGCAGGACTAAACCAGGACTAAACCAGGACTAAACCAGGACTAAACCAGGACTAAACCAGGACTAAACCAGGACTAAACCAGGACTAAACCAGGACTAAACATGGACTAAACCAGGTCTAAACCAGGACTAAACCAGGACTAAACCAGGACTAAACCAGGACTAAACCAGGACTAAACATGGACTAAACATGGACTAAACCAGGTCTAAACCAGGACTAAACCAGGACTAAACCAGGACTAAACATGGACTAAACCAGGACTAAACCAGGACTAAACCAGGACTAAACCAGGACTAAACCAGGACTAAACCAGGACTAAACCAGGTCTAGGTTTTCTGCAGCTAAAACCTTATTCTGCGTAAAACCCACAGTGTTTATATAAATGGACGTAGCTAATAATAATAATAATAATAATAATAATAATAATAATAATAATAATAATAATAATAATAATAATAACGTCTTACACTTGTAATGTTCTTTTTCAAAGCTCCACACTAGACTCATGATTCATTCATTTTCACACTTTGGTGATGGTCAGATACAGCCACAGCTGCCCTGGGGCAGACTGACGGAAATGAAGCTGACAATCTGCACCATCGGCCCCTCCGACCTCCACCATCATTCACACACACACCACTTTCATACTACGCAATGTGGGTGAAGTGTCTTGCCTAAGGACACAACGACAGAACTTGGTCCGAGCGGGACTCGATCCTCTGACCTTCGGGTTGGGACCAACACTCAACCACTGAGCCACTGTCGCCCCAGACGCCCTGAACGCCGCGTTCCAAACAGGAAGTGATCATGGACGCACATCCTGGGGTTAAATCTGTACAGATCTGTTCTGAAATGTCCCGGTGTGTCTGATGCCGTCGCTGTTTTCAGTTTTCAGTCTTTTTGTCAAATCTTAAAACATGAACTTGGATCAAAATCCCATAATTAAAACATAAATCAAATCGTTCAGCCTCAGTGTAAATGTAGGTCACACTTTTTCAATTAGTTTTTACACAACAAACTAAATATTGAATCAGAATAAACTGGTCCCCAAAATGGCGGCATAATGACTTAAAACACCCACCGGGAAAAACACATCTGTGGAGGTCAAAGGTTAACCAGGGGGAATATTTGACTTTATATAAACAAAACAAACACTGAACAGAGCAGCAAACGAAAAACGAGCAAAACAAACAACTTTATATAAGGGACGACGTGAAACACTGAAAAAACTACACCTCAGAACAAAAACTACACCTCAGAACAAAAACTACACCTCAGACACTTTACACCGAGGAATCGCACCAGCAACCTGTGGGTCAGTCTGACCCTCGAGAGGGATTCAAACCACAAACATCCAGATCAGTGGACAAAGCTCTACCAACTGAGCCACTGTCGCCCCAGAATAAACCAGGACTAAACCAGGACTAAACCAGGACTAAACCAGGACTAAACCAGGACTAAACCAGGACTAAACATGGACTAAACCAGGACTAAACATGGACTAAACATGGACTAAACCAGGACTAAACCAGGACTAAACATGGACTAAACCAGGACTAAACATGGACTAAACATGGACTAAACCAGGACTAAACCAGGACTAAACCAGGACTAAACCAGGACTAAACCAGGACTAAACCAGGACTAAACCAGGACTAAACATGGACTAAACCAGGACTAAACCAGGACTAAACCAGGACAAAACCAGGACTAAACATGGACTAAACCAGGACTAAACCAGGACTAAACCAGGACTAAACCAGGACTAAACATGGACTAAACCAGGACTAAACCAGGACTAAACCAGGACAAAACCAGGACTAAACATGGACTAAACATGGACTAAACCAGGACTAAACCAGGACTAAACCAGGACTAAACATGGACTAAACCAGGACTAAACCAGGACTAAACCAGGACTAAACCAGGACTAAACTAGGACTAAACCAGGACTAAACCAGGACTAAACCAGGACTAAACCAGGACTAAACATGGACTAAACCAGGACTAAACCAGGACTAAACAAGGACTAAACATGGACTAAACCAGGACTAAACATGGACTAAACATGGACTAAACATGGACTAAACCAGGACTAAACCAGGACTAAACCAGGACTAAACATGGACTAAACCAGGACTAAACATGGACTAAACCAGGACTAAACATGGACTAAACATGGACTAAACAAGGACTAAACATGGACTAAACCAGGACTAAACCAGGACTAAACCAGGACTAAACATGGACTAAACCAGGACTAAACCAGGACTAAACCAGGACTAAACCAGGACTAAACTAGGACTAAACCAGGACTAAACCAGGACTAAACATGGACTAAACCAGGACTAAACCAGGACTAAACAAGGACTAAACATGGACTAAACCAGGACTAAACATGGACTAAACCAGGACTAAACATGGACTAAACATGGACTAAAGCAGGACTAAAACAGGACTAAACTAGGACTAAACATGGACTAAACCAAGATTAGACCAGGTCTAAACCAGGACAAAACATGGACTAAACATGGACTAAAGCAGGACTAAACCAGGACTAAACATGGACTAAACATGGACTAAAGCAGGACTAAAATAGGACTAAACCAGGACTAAACCAGGACTAAACATGGACTAAACATGGACTAAAGCAGGACTAAAACAGGACTAAACCAGGACTAAACCAGGACAAAACTAGGACTAAACATGGACTAAACCAGCACTAAACCAGCACTAAACCAGGACTAAACCAGGACTAAACCAGGACTAAACCAGGACAAAACCAGGACTAAACATGGACTAAACATGGACTAAACCAGGACTAAACCAGGACTAAACCAGGACTAAACATGGACTAAACCAGGACTAAACCAGGACTAAACCAGGACTAAACCAGGACTAAACTAGGACTAAACCAGGACTAAACCAGGACTAAACCAGGACTAAACATGGACTAAACCAGGACTAAACCAGGACTAAACAAGGACTAAACATGGACTAAACCAGGACTAAACATGGACTAAACCAGGACTAAACATGGACTAAACCAGGACTAAACATGGACTAAACCAGGACTAAACCAGGACTAAACCAGGACTAAACATGGACTAAACCAGGACTAAACCAGGACTAAACCAGGACTAAACCAGGACTAAACTAGGACTAAACCAGGACTAAACCAGGACTAAACCAGGACTAAACATGGACTAAACCAGGACTAAACCAGGACTAAACAAGGACTAAACATGGACTAAACCAGGACTAAACATGGACTAAACCAGGACTAAACATGGACTAAACCAGGACTAAACATGGACTAAACATGGACTAAAGCAGGACTAAAACAGGACTAAACTAGGACTAAACATGGACTAAACCAAGACTAGACCAGGTCTAAACCAGGACAAAACATGGACTAAACATGGACTAAAGCAGGACTAAACCAGGACTAAACATGGACTAAACATGGACTAAAGCAGGACTAAAATAGGACTAAACCAGGACTAAACCAGGACTAAACATGGACGAAACATGGACTAAAGCAGGACTAAACCAGCACTAAACCAGGACTAAAACAGGACTAAAACAGGACTAAACCAGGACTAAACCAGGACTAAACATGGACTAAACCAGGACAAAACTAGGACTAAACCAGCACTAAACCAGGAATAAACCAGGACTAAAACAGGACTAAACCAGGACTAAACCAGGACTAAACCAGGTCTAAACCAGGACTAAACATGGACTAAACATGGACTAAACCAGGACTAAACCAGGACTAAACCAGGACTAAACATGGACTAAACATGGACTAAAGCAGGACTAAACATGGACTAAACATGGACTAAACATGGACTAAACCAGGACTAAACCAGGACAAAACTAGGACTAAACATGGACTAAACCAGGACTAAACCAGGACTAAAACAGGACTAAAACAGGACTAAACCAGGACTAAACCAGGTCTAAACCAGGACTAAACCAGGACTAAACCAGGACTAAACCAGGACTAAACCAGGACTAAACATGGACTAAAGCAGGACTAAAACAGGACTAAACTAGGACTAAACATGGACTAAACCAAGACTAGACCAGGTCTAAACCAGGACAAAACTAGGACTAAACATGGACTAAACCAGGACTAAACCAGGACTAAACCAGGATTAAACCAGGACTAAACCAGGACTAAACCAGGACTAAACATGGACTAAACCAGGACTAAAACAGGACTAAACCAGGACTAAACCAGGACTAAACATGGACTAAACCAGGATTAAACCAGGACTAAACCAGGACTAAACCAGGACTGAACCAGGACTAAAAATGTAAATGTTCTTTATGGATTTAAAATCAAACCCCAGAGCTGAAAAATACGTTCTACTCAAACACTGAAACAGCAGCTACAATGTGATGTTCTGATAGTTTTTACTTTCATTTTGTTCATTTAATTCCATTTATTTATTTATTTCGAGCTCATGCACAATTTCATTATTTTTTTTAATTTATGTTTGAAAAGGAGCAAAGAAGAAAACTTATGAAACCCCAGTTTCCGCCTCTATCAAAAAATACTGTGATAAGATAAAACCTCCTCAGCTCAAACATCACAGATCTGCCTCTGTCTCCAAAGCTCAAAACGCTCTGTTCCACCTTGTGATGTCATCAAGTGGTAGTTTTAAATTTAACTCCTCCTATTTTTAACTTTAGTTCAGTAAAAGATTAACAATTCCAGAAGCTGAAGGTGTGTGGAGTTTAAAAACACAGTGGAGCACTTCCTGTATCACCACATGATGACATCACAAGGTGGAACAGAGTGTTTTCAGCCTAAATCTGCAGGTTTGTGTGTTAAACATGTGAGAATGAAACAAAACACAACTCCAGGTCTGTGTGTGACGAGGAAACAACAGAACAGATCAGAAAATAGAGGAATATGAACCTTTAATGAATAAAAAGTCATTTATTCAACCTACAGCTCAAATCTAAAAAAAACACACACAGGATGATCCTGACCCCAGAGACACTGACACACACTCTGACACACACTCTGACACACACTCTGACACACACTCTGACACACACTCTGATACACACTCTGATACACACTCTGACACACACCCCGACACACACTCTGATACACACTCTGACACACACTCTGATACACACTCTGACACACACTCTGATACACACTCTGACACACACCCCGACACACACTCTGACACACACCCCGACACACACTCTGACACACACTCTGACACACACTCTGACACACACTCTGACACACACTCTGACACACACTCTGATACACACTCTGACACACACCCCGACACACACTCTGACACACACCCCGACACACACTCTGACACACACCCCGACACACACTCTGACACACACTCTGACACACACTCTGACACACACTCTGACACACACTCTGACACACACTCTGACACACACTCTGACACACACCCCGACACACACTCTGACACACACTCTGACACACACCCCGACACACACTCTGACACACACTCTGACACACACTCTGACACACACTCTGACACACACCCCGACACACACTCTGATACACACTCTGATACACACTCTGACACACACTCTGATACACACTCTGACACACACTCTGATACACACTCTGACACACACTCTGATACACACTCTGATACACACTCTGACACACACTCTGATACACACTCTGATACACACTCTGACACACACTCTGATACACACTCTGACACACACTCTGATACACACTGACACACTCTGCTGCATGTGTGTGTTTCTGTTTGAAGACACCCTCACCCTCCTGTGCACCTCCCTCCTGTGCACCTCCCTCCTGTGCACCTCCCTCCTGTGCACCTCCCTCCTGTGCACCTCCCTCCACAGACTCCACACTGAACCCTCCAGCCTCAGGAAGGTGCCATTTTTGTTGGTTCCTCCTCACAGCTCCTCCTCCTCACAGCTCCTCCTCACAGCTCCTCCTCCTCACAGCTCCTCCTCACAGCTCCTGCTCCTCTGGGCCTGTCACTGCCTCATATGTAAATCTGCTCCTGTATCAGGCGCCGCTTTGGGGGAAACAGGCGTCACGTGGGTCTCAATATGAACATTCTGCTGTAAAAACCTGCTTCAGTCTCAGCTTCAGCTTCAGCTTCAGCTTCAGTCTCTGTGACTGAGGACAGGGTCTGTATCTGCAGCTCATTAGCCCTGTTAGCTCACTAGCCCCTCTCCTCTGCTCCTTCACTCGGTGTTTTCTGTTTTTTCTTTCACTTTAGGTTTTATAATCAGCGTTTCTTCAGCGTCATCACCTTTAGCGCGCGTGCGGGCGCGTGCGGGGAGGGGGGGGGGGGCGTTTGGAGAGGGAGGGTCTGACAATGACGCCCTTTAGAGCAGCATCCGCACAAAACACAACAAAACAGCCTCCCGCAGATGTGTGTGTGTGTGTGTGTGTGTGTGTGTGTGTGTGTGTGTGTGTGTGTCAGGACTTACCATCTCAGGATTGAGTCGAGCTAAAATGGCGAAGGTGGATAATCTGTCACAAACGCATCTGGTTCTGTAGGAGTCGACGAGCAGCGTCCTGCAGCCGCGTGGAGACCAGGACCCGAGCGCAGAGGAGCTGCTGAGACACACACACGGACACACACACACACAGACACAGACACACACACACACAGAGCAGATGATGCGGTGAATGGAAAAGGACA